>NC_051082.1:28425873-28510873 GCF_004664715.2 Peromyscus leucopus
CCTCTCACGTGCTGGAACTACATACAGGCCTTTTTGTTGTTGTTGTTATTTTGACGCAAAGTCTCATGACATACCCCAGGCTGACTTCAAACTCACGACGTAGCCCAGGTTGACCTTAGATTCTTGGCAATTCTTCTACCTGAGCGTGCTGCGTGCTGCGTCTACAGGCATACTCCATCACACCTGCTTGCTTCACCTTTTTTATTCCACACACATAGAGAAACCCAGGCGCAGAGAGGGAAGACACGTGCTCAGCCCAGGAGCAGTTTCCAAGTCACCTCCCTGCTGGGACCCTTCCCACACGGCCTGCCCAGCCCTGACTCCTTTCCTCTCCCAGAGTTTGTTGTTTCTTTCTTTCTTTTTTTTTTTTTCAAGACAGGATTTCCCTGTGTAGCCCAGGCTGTCCTGAAACTCACAGAGATCCGCCTGCCTCTGCCTCCCGAGTGCTGGGATTAAAGGTGGGCGCCACCACCGCCTCAACCCCCACTGCTGACAGGGATACTTTGTATTATAAAGGCACACTTGTGGTGGGGGAGTGGCACACGCCCTTAATCCCAGCACTCCGGAGACAGAACCAGGCGGATCTCTGTGAGTTCGAGGCCAGCCTGGGCTACAGAGTGAGAACCAGGACAGACTCTAAAACTACAGAGAAACCCTGTCTTGAGGGGAAAAAAAACCTGACAGCCTGAGTTCAATCCCGAGAACCCACATTACAAAAGAGAACCAACTCCTGAAAGTTGTCCTGACATCCACCCACACGCCATGCCATGGCATGCATGTGTACACGCACATGCACATGCACACATATGCACAAATAAAACAATAGAAGTTGTTCACATTTTCAAAAACCTCTCTGGGTGTCATAGCGCACACCTTCGATCCCAGCAGCTGGTAGGTAGAGGCAGGCGGATCTCTGAGTTCAAGGCTGTCTGGTCTACACAGAGAGACCCTCTCCCAAAAAACAGACTGTAGTTGGTTTCTCACTCTTTTGTTCTTTACCCCATTTGGGGGGCCCGCCATCCAGCTCCCAAATAAATCACACACACGAAGGCTTATTCTTTCTTATAAATGCCCAGCCTTTATTGTTTCTAGCCAGCTTTTCTTAACTCAAATTATCCCATCAACCTTTTGCCTCTGGGCCTTTTAGCTTTCTCTATTCTCTATACCTTTCTTTACTTCTCACTCCATGGCTTGCTGTGTAGCTGGGTGGCTGGTCCCTGGAGTTTCCCCCTCCTTCTTCCTTCCCTGATCTCTCTTGCTTCCTCGTCCCTCTTTTTCTCCATCTGTTTATTCTCTCTGTCTGCCAGCCCCGCCTATCCTTTCTCCTGCCTTGCTATTGGCCATTCGGCTCTTTGTTAGACCAATCAGGGGTTTTAGACAGGCAAAGTAACACAGCTTCACAGAGTTAAACCAATGCAATATAAAGAATGCAACTCATCTTTGCATCATTAAAACAAATGTTCCACGGCATAAACAAATGTAACACCTCTTAAAATAATATTCCACAACAGACAGACAGACAGACAAAACCCTCCCTACAATAGAAAGAGGAGAGAAAGAACAGGCACAGACATGGATTACTAGCGCAGTGTACACAGCTGTTGGCGGTTGTTCTGTCAAGCCCTCCCTCCCCGTCCAGGTGTCCTTGGAGCACAAAGGTGACAGGAAAGGACGCTAACTTGACCCAGTGGTTCACAGTGCCCGAGCCCAGCCCAGACATCCACAGACCGAGAGACAAGTACGAGGCATGATAATGAGAGGCACAGGCGTCACAGGTCTCAGAAATGTGGCTGACACCTGACACAGAGGGGAAGACTGGATGTCACCCAGTCCAGAGTGACTGACAGCCCTTTGTCTCTGTCTGTAACCTGCTGACTGGAGAGGGCTCTTTAGAATAGTAACACATCGTCTTCTCGGACTGTCAGCTCTCTGAATCAATTGGAGTTTTAAAGAACCAGGGGCTGGTAACATTGCTCAGTGAGTAAGGACACCTGCTGCCCAACCCAGCAACCTGAGTGACCCAAGTTCAAACTCTGGAAGCCACAGGGTGGAAGGAGAGAACCAATTCCTCTAAGCTGTCTTCTGACCTCCACATGCCAGCATGTGCAGAAACGCACACACACACACACACACATGCATGCACACACAATAAAGAAATCAAAAATACAATAAAGATGCAATTCCCATCTCTGCTCATTGGCATCTGCAGTGACAGGCTGTGAGGAGCTTCGTGACACCGTCTCATTCTCTCTCCCACACCCCCCTCACCTGTGTCTGCATCGTCATCAAACTGAGGCAGCCTCTTGCCCAGCTGGGGGAGGCCCGCGTGGGGGTCATCCTGGAAGTTGTCATTCTCTAAAGCTTCTAGCTGTCGGTTGATCCGGCGCTGCCGGGCTGCCCGGTCCAGCACCCGCCGCTGTCCAGGGTCCTGGGAGCGAACTAGATGGGACAGGGTTACAGGGTCAAGAAAGCTGGGCTGGGCAGTCTCCTGGCCTCATCCCCACGATGCTGTGGAAGTTCCCAGCTCTTGACCCTGCTTCCTTCCAGCTTGGGAAGCCGGTTTTAGCCCTTCATGCTGACTCTTAGTCATCCAGCCCCAGCAGTCACTAGAGACACAGTAAACTCCGGCTGGGCAGATGGCTCAGTGGTTAGGAGCACTCTCCGCTCTTGTAGCGTGCTAGAGTTCAGTTTCCAGTACACAGGACCATCAGTCACCAGGGTGGTTCACAACCTCTTGTAACTTCAGCTCCAGGGGATCCAACTCCCCCTTCTGTCCTTCACAGGCACCTACACTCATCTGCACATAGCAACACACACACACACACACACACAAATTTTTAAAAAACAAGGGAGTACATTTAGGAACTGACATTATGCTGACCCCTGGCTTCCACATTCAACACACCTGTGAATGTGGCAAAATATCCAGTGTATGTTTCTAGAATGTTCCTTTCGCCTGAGTTGCATCTCTATGCCCCGTGACTGCACGGAATACAGTCCTTGGACTAAAAGGGTCTCTGTTCCCTGGCGTGGCTCCCAGTCGCCCTCCACTCTTGGTGACAATGCTTCCCAGTCCCACATCTCGGCTCCCCTCTCTCTCTTCAGGCCACCTCTGCCTGCCCTTCTTTTATCGATAACCCTGACCCTTTCCCACCCCCCACAACCTTCATTGGGGTCTCAGGAAGCCCAGGCTGGCCTGGAACTTACTATGTAGCTGGGAATGACTCCGGATGACCTCCTGTGCACCACCACGCCTGTGGCTTATGTGGTGCTGGGAATGGAACAGAGCTTTGTGTATGCTAGACAAGCACTCTACCAGCGGAGACAAACCCCTAGCCTCTTTTCTGGCATTTCTTTCTTCCAAAAGTTCATTTGTTCTATGTGTTTCTGTGCGCGTGTGGGCACCACAGTACAGGTGTGGAGGTCAGAGGACAATTTGTGAAGTTTTTGTCTCCCATCATGCGGGTCCTGGGGACTGACCTCAGGTGGTCAGGCTTGGCAGCAAGCACCTTTACCTACTGTGCCATCCTGTCAGCCGCCCATTCCTGGTGCTTCTAATCCAAACACAAAGCTGGGTTTCCCAGGGCATGCCAGTCTCAAGCCAGAACCCCCTCAAACCACAGACTTGGTTACAAGACATCGAGAAGCCGAGGCAGGACCAGCCTAACTACATAGGCAGCCTCGGCTACAAAGCGAACCCTGTCTCATTAAGAAAGAAAGCAGAAATAGTATGGGAGTGGAGCGGGGAGGGGCGGGGAGCCTGAAGCCAAGCGCTTTGGTTTCCTGGCTTCTCTGTGCCCTCCATCCCGAAGCTGGGGTGGGTACAAACGCTCACTGCACCCAGGCTTTGGAATGACAAGGTGTCCTCTCCGTCCCCGCGTCTAGCTCGCAGCAAACATTCACAAAACCTGAATGAATGGTTGCGGGGCGACCCCAAGGCCGAGCGAGAGGGCCCGCGAGAGGATCTGACATGAATAACGGGGCGGACGAACGTTACGGTGGACTCGAACTTGGGATGAAGAAAAGGGCGAACCTCCAAGGGTTCACATACCCGAGGGTTTCTTCTCCACCATTTGCGCAACACAGTCGCCGGGAGAACCGACTGCGCAGGCGTGTTAACCACCCAACCCTCGGTCCCCGCGCATCCCTTCCGGTGGCGTGCGCTCGCGCGCGTGCGCGGTCCTCCCCCTCCGCCTGGAAGTCATGGCGTGATGTTCCCTTGGAGACCAGAAGGCTTTCCCGCCATCTTTGATTGGGGCACACCTACTTCCGGTCGCGTTGTGGTTGTTTTAAAAAAAAAAAAAAAAAACCTAAGCGCTCTCCCCGCGCCCCCCACTCCCCCGCAGAGGGTCGCTTTTAAGACTTGGTGCGCGTGGTCTTTAGGGGCGCGCTCTGGCCCCTGGGGCCCTTTTGCAGCCCCGGAGCGTGTCCCCGGGCAGGGGCGGGTGGGTTCGGGGGGCTTTGTTGAACCCCGGCCCGCGGCGATGTCCCGCTTCGAGCTTCCCGGGGGTGGGGTGGGGCGTCAGTCCCCGCCGCGCCCCCCTCCCCCAGGCCTCGCCGTCCAGTCCTCCTCCGGGTCAGGGCCGTGGTCAGGACCCGCCCCCGCGTCCCCGGACCCTCCTCGAAAGGTCACTTCCCCTCCCTGGGACTCGGGCGGCGCCTGGGACCGGACCCCCGGCTGCTCCCCACCCCCGGCCAGCGCCCGCGGGACAATCCTTGCCTTGTCTCGCCGTCTGCATCTCGGGTTTTCGGCGGCCTCGGGTTACGCCTTGTTTCCAGGGCGGAGTCCCGAGCGCAGCTCCTCCTCGCCGCGCGCTCGCCTGCCCCTCTTCCCAGAATCTTCTTCTCCCGGAGTCCGGAACCCAGGCTAAGCTCAGCCCCGCGGCCGGCCCGGGTGTCGCCCGAGTGCGCCGCCGCCGCTGCCGCCGCTGGCCATGGCTGCGTCCGGCCCGGAGCCCCGGCTTCTGCTCCTCCTCCTGCTGCTGCTGCCGCCGCTGCCCCCGGTGACTTCTGCCTCCGACCGACCCCGGGGCTCCAACGCTGTCAACCCAGGTGAGAACCCGGGAGCCCAGTGGGCAGAGTCGACACGTCTGCCAGCCTGGGAGGGAGTGTCCAGCCCCTCCCGGGCCCCAGAGCATCACCCTCTCCCCCACGCTGAACTAAGGGGTCCCAGGGCCCCCTGACAGCAGGAACACCCCAGCCCCCAGCCCTGTGTGTTACTCTCCCCCGACTCTTCTGGAGACCACATGTCCCAGGGCAGGAAGAAGTTTAAGGAGGGAAGTGGAAGGAACTTCAGTGAAATAACGGGGAGGTGGAGGGGATACACACGTGGGACACCGAGCCGGGGGTCCTAAGTGCCAGTTCCGTGGCTGTGACAGACAAATTGCTGGTGATCACTGTGGCGACGGCGGAGACCGAGGGATACCGGCGTTTTCTGCAGTCTGCGGAGTTCTTTAACTACACTGTCCGGGTGAGTGGGGGCCTCTTGGGAGAAGCCCCATCCAACCGGAGTGGGCTGGCGGCTGGTCTTGTTTCCTCACCTTGGCCAGCTGAACCTCTGCCATGGCGTGGGGGCGGGGTCTTTCCTGCAGACCCTGGGCCTGGGCCACGAGTGGCGAGGGGGAGACGTGGCTCGAACCGTGGGTGGAGGCCAGAAGGTCAGATGGCTAAAGAAGGAGATGGAGAAATACGCAAACCAGGAAGACAGGATTATCATGTTTGTAGACAGGTAAGGAGGGTCTGGGGTGGACAGACAGGGAAAGGGAGAATAGGGGGAGAGAAAAAGAGACCCCTTTCCCTGCCCAGCTACGACGTGATTCTGGCCAGCAGCCCCGCGGAGCTGCTGAAGAAGTTTGTCCAGAGCGGCAGTCATCTCCTGTTCTCTGCTGAGAGCTTCTGCTGGCCCGAGTGGGCGCTGGCAGAGCAATACCCTGAGGTGGGCACGGGCAAGCGCTTCCTCAACTCCGGTGGTGAGTGGCCAAGGACTCAAGACCGGGCTCCCTTCCCTCCGCCCACCCCCAGGTTCCCCGAGGTTGGAGAGAGAGTGGGGTCCTGGGATTCCTGGGGGTCTATCTCTCTTCTGTCCCCCAGGATTCATTGGCTTCGCTCCTACCATCCATCAAATCGTCCGCCAGTGGAAATACAAGGATGATGATGATGATCAGTTGTTCTACACTCGACTGTACCTGGACCCAGGGCTGCGGGTAGGGAGACTGGGCGGGGGGCGTCCCCTAGTCGAACGGGAGAGAAGGCATGAGGGGAGCTGGAGAAAGATCGGGTGCCGCCTGTCCTCCGCTCATGTCCATCTCATGCTCTCTAGGAGAAGCTCAAACTTAATCTGGACCATAAGTCCCGGATCTTCCAGAACCTCAATGGAGCCCTAGGTGAGGAAGAAGATGGTTAGAAGTGGGTGGTGAGGGACGGGTGCCTGCTAGAACCAGGCTGGTCTGCAGATGACCAGTGTGCTGACTTATCCAGTACCTAAGCATATTATATTGTGTTAGTGATAGGGAGGCTGGAGTGTGGCTCAGTGGTAGAGCACCTGCTAGAATCCCCCAGTGAGGGGCTGGGGTGTGACTCAGTGGTAGAGCCCCTGCCTAGAATCCCCCAGTGAGGGGCTGGGGTGTGGCTCAGTGGTGGAGCAACTGCCTAGAATCCCCCAGTGAGGGGCTGGGGTGTGGCTCAGTGGTAGAGCACCTGCCTAGAATCCCCCAGTGAGGGGCTGGGGTGTGGCTCAGTGGGAGAAGGTGTACCTAGCATATCGAAACCGAGGTTCAATCCTTGGCACCACCCAAAACAAAAAGGGAACATGGTGGTTGGCGCTCAGGTCTCTATCGACCAGGCACGTGCTGTGGTACCCAGTCAGGGGCTCTCCCACTGTGATTTCATTAACACAGAGCTGCAAAGTTCCCTGACTTCCCACCTTGGAAGACCCTTGGGCAGGTAAGAAAACTGACTCGCATAGGGCCTAGTGAATCACCCAGGTCACTCGGGTAGAGTGACTGAACTCTCCAAGGTGGCAACAGCCTGGTCAGACTTACAGAAGCCAAGGATGATGTTATAGCCCTGATCTCAGATCTCAGAGGAAGGAGGGCCTTGAGTTGCAGGCCATAGCAAGGCCCTTTCCAAGGAAAGAAGGACCACAGAAAAAGCACAAAAAAAAAAAAAAAAAAAAAAAAAAAAAAAAATTTTCTCGTGTATTTGTTTTGGAGGGGAGCACACGGAGGGAGGTCAGAGGTCAGCTCTTGAGAGTCTATTCTTTCCTTCTCCCTTGTGGTTTCTGGGTCTCAGGCTTGGTGGCCAGGGCCTCTGTCCACTGAGCCATCTCACCAGCCCCAGTCACACACACTAGATGACGACTTAAACCAATTCAGTGATGTTTTTGCCTGTTGCTTTGCCGTTCCCAAATAAAGGGACTCTTGAAAGCCTTCCCTTTTCCCCCCAGATGAGGTGGTCTTAAAGTTTGACCAGAATCGTGTGCGCATCCGGAATGTGGCCTACGACACCCTTCCTGTTGTGGTCCACGGAAACGGTCCCACTAAGGTGCCCCTGGTGCCCTCAGCCCTTGCTTGTCTCAGGTCCCGGGTACCCCATCCCTCCTGGACCGTCTGGTCCTCCCCACTCCCAGTAGAAGACCTGCCGGGATAGATGCTGCTCCTTCTTGCTGGAATCTCCCTGTGCTGAGCCCAACTCGCCTCTCGCCTGTCCCCAGACACCTCCACTTTAGCTACCCACCCCCTGTCCCCACAGCTCCAGCTCAACTACCTGGGGAACTATGTCCCCAATGGCTGGACTCCCCAGGGAGGCTGTGGATTCTGCAACCAGAACCAGAGGACACTCCCGGGGGGGCAGGTGAGGAGAGACGTGATGTAGGGCAGCCTCCGTTGCGGAGCTCCTGGGCATCCCACCTGGCCGAGTGGGCAGCGGCTGGTGGGGGCTACGGGGCAGAGAGAGGCCCGGGCTTCTGTGAGCCTTGTCCTGTGGTGTCCCCAGCCTCCCCCCCGGGTGCTTCTGGCCGTGTTTGTGGAGCAGCCCACGCCCTTCCTGCCTCGATTCCTCCAGCGACTGCTGCTCCTGGATTACCCTCCGGACAGGATCTCTCTTTTCCTTCATAATAACGTGAGATATGGGAGACCCCACCCCCAACCCTGTACGGACGCCCTGCATCCTGCACCTCTTCCCGTCTGCCCTCCCCTGATTGCATCCCTCATGGACCCCTCTCATTGTCAGTCCAACCCTCTCCCTGTCCCGTCTTCAGGAGGTGTACCATGAGCCTCACATTGCTGACGCCTGGCCACAGCTGCAGGACCACTTTTCAGCAGCAAAGCTAGTAGGCCCAGAGGAAGCGCTGAGCCCAGGGGAGGCCAGGGACATGGCCATGTGAGTGACTCTCCCTGAGCCTTCACATTCCACTCCCCTGCCTCATCATCTGCCGTAGACGGTGGAGCCCCTGGGAAGGAGACACCGACTCTCGTCCTCATCTCGGGGCTGGGAGAGCCCCCCTCATCCCACCATCCCCGTCGGCCTGCCTCCATGCCCCATTTGGCTCATCTCCCCATTTTGTGGGTCTTCTGCTCCAGGGATAGCTGTCGGCAGGACCCCGAGTGCGAGTTCTACTTCAGCCTGGATGCTGATGCTGTCCTTACCAACCCCGAGACCTTGCGCATCTTGATTGAACAAAACAGGTGACCAGCCCCACCCATCCGTGGAGCCCCAGGACATGGTCCTGTCCCCTCTCGTTCACTTCCCTCTGCCCATCCTTCACCTCTGTTTTATCCACAGGAAGGTAATAGCCCCCATGCTTTCCCGCCATGGCAAGCTCTGGTCCAACTTCTGGGGTGCCCTGAGCCCCGATGAGTACTATGCCCGCTCCGAAGACTACGTGGAGTTGGTGCAGCGGAAGCGAGTGTGAGTCCCCCCACCCATGTGTGCCATGCCGGTGCCAGAGCCTTCCCTGGGTCCCCACTCCGTGGCATCCTCTGTGGTCATTAGGCCGCAGCTGTGGGTCGGGACTGGTAATGGATTGCATGGTTATATTGTATCAGTGATGTGATGGCTTCAGGCCCAGGGTTCTGGGGTACCCTGAGGGAAGGAGCCTCTGCGATGAACAAAGTGTAATCTGGGGGGTTGTCCGCCTGGCTGATCGTACCTCGTGCCGGCAGGGGCGTGTGGAACGTGCCCTACATATCCCAGGCATATGTGATCCGCGGGGAGACCCTGAGGACGGAGCTGCCCCAGAAGGAGGTGTTCTCTGGCGGTGACACTGACCCAGACATGGCTTTCTGTAAGAGCCTCCGGGATAAGGTGAGTGGGGTGGTTGGCATGGGTCGCCACGTCTCGGGACTTGATGCTGTGCCCGCAGCCTCCTGTTGTCCTCCTCACGCATGCCCACCCTTTACCCCACTCCAGGGCATCTTCCTCCACCTCAGCAATCAGCACGAGTTTGGCCGGCTGCTGGCCACGTCTCGCTATGACACTGACCACTTACACCCAGACCTCTGGCAGATCTTCGACAACCCTGTGGTAAGAGGGGCCCTTTGACCCTGCCTCCACCCAGTAGGGGCCCCCCCACTGCCACCATCAGGGGTGGGTGACCCAGTGGAGGGGGTAAAGAAGGCTCCACTCAAACGCCCAACGCCTCCCGCAGGACTGGAAAGAACAGTACATCCATGAGAACTACAGCCGGGCCCTGGATGGGGAGGGGCTGGTGGAGCAGGTAAGCCGCCCCAGGACCTCGGCCTGGGTGAAGCGCCCACTGCCGGGATTGGTGGCCTCCAAGCTGAGCCCCCAGGGACTGAGGGTTGGCCGTTTGGGCAAGAGGGAGGCTGATAGCCACACTAAGCGTCACGGGGCCCGTAATCCTAGAGGTCCGGAAGCCGATGGAGAGGATGGAGAGTTCCAGGCTAGCCTGGGCTACCTAGTGAGTGCCAGACCAGCCACGGGCAGGTGACAAGACCACGTCTCAGGAAACAGAAGGGGCGGACGAGATGACTCCGTGGTTAAACCCTTCACACATTCACACATAAGCATGTGGACCCAGTTCAGATCTCCAGAACCCACGTAAATGCTGGGTGTGTGGTGGTCCTCCTGTAACTCCAGCCTGAGAAGGCAGAGACTGAGGATCCTCAGCAGGCTGACTAGCCAGACCAGCTGCATCAGTAAGCTCTGGGTTTGATTAAGAGATCCTGCCTCAGTGGAGAAGGTGCAGGAAAAATCGATCAGTTCATGGTGTCAGACTCAGACTTCACATACACACATTTGAGCACACACCCCTACACAGGTGTGCCTACACTCACATGAAGACAGAGCGGTGTGGTGTGTGTCTGTAATCCCAGAGTTCAGGTAGTAGTGGAGGCAGGAAGAGGAGGGTTAGGAGTCACAGGCCAGCCTGAGACACAGAGCAAGTTCAAGACCATCCTGGATTACATAGTAAGACCTTTTCTAGAACTAAATAAATGGGCCGGGGCTGTAGCTCACTTGGTAGAATACTTGCCTAGCATTCACAAAGCCCCAGGTTCAATCCCCAGCACTGTGTAAACTGAGCATGGTGTTGCATGCCTGGGATCTCAGCACTTGGGAGGTGGAAGCAGGAGGATCAGAAGTTCAAGGCCAGCCTCAGCTACATAGTGAGTTTGAGGCCAGCCTGGGCTAAATTTAAAAAAAAATGCAGAACAGGGTCATTGTCCTAGATACTGGGGCTCCAGGCGCCCTGCTTCTGCCCTTTTCTGCTCAGGCCTCTTCACTGACTACCCCCCACCCCGTCAGCAGCCTAGCGAGCTCAGGTGGCCCTTACTTAGATCCTCTCCGTCCGTCTGTCTCCCCTGCCCTGTCCTGTTGCCTGCCCCGCCCTCTGCCCCCCTTCCTGGAGCTCACCTTGCCCTGTCCCTTGTCGCCCTGCCTGCTACCAGCCGTGCCCAGATGTGTACTGGTTCCCACTGCTGACAGAGCAGATGTGTGATGAGCTGGTGGAGGAAATGGAACACTATGGCCAGTGGTCTGGAGGCCGGCACGAGGTGAGGGCTGAGGGCTCCCGAGAGGGACCGTGGGATTGGGGTACGGAGGGGAATCCCCGGGGTGGGACTCATTCCGGGTACATTCGTGACTTGTCTCCTCACTGTGACAATATCTGACAAGCAGCTTGAAGAAGGGGTTTCTGACTGCTCACAGTCTGTGGGCGCAGTCCGTCATGGCGGGAGGGTGGCAGCAGGCGTATGAGGCGGCGGGTCACGTGGCATCTGCAGTCAGGAAGCAGAGACAGATGGATGTTGGTGCTCAGCTCCCTTGCTCTGTCGTTCAGGCCAGGACCTTGGCACAGGGGATGGGGCTGCCCACAGTGGTCAGGTCTTCCCATCTCTGTCACCCTAGTCCAGATAATCCCTCCTGACATGCCCAGAGGCTCGTCTTCTAGGTGTTTCTAGGTCCCGTTGAGTGAGAGTCAAGGTTAGCTGTAACACAGAGGGCGCTCGCTTATTTCATGGCTACGGGTGTTAGATAGCATGGCCAGGTGACATGGGAAGGTGGAGCGATTCACAGGAGAGCTAGCTGGCAGCAGCAGAGACTGAAAGGCCCAGATAGACAGAAGTGTTAAGACTCGGACCGGGCGGTGGTGGTGCACATCTTTAATCCCAGCACTCGGAAGGCAGAGGCAGGCGGATCTCTGAGTTTGAAGCCAGCCTGGTCTATAGAGCGAGATCCAGGACAGCCAGGGCTACACAGAGAAACCCTGTCTTGAAAAAAAAAAAAAAAAAAGGAACCAACAAGATGAAGCTGATATTGTCCCTGAGGAAGAATGGGCTAGCCCAGGGATGTGTGTGGCTCAGTGTCTGTTGTCCACAGGATTCCAGGCTGGCTGGAGGATACGAGAATGTTCCCACCGTGGACATCCACATGAAGCAGGTCGGGTACGAAGACCAGTGGCTTCAGCTGCTGAGGACGTACGTGGGGCCCATGACCGAGCATCTGTTCCCTGGCTACCACACCAAGGTGGGCTGTCCCAACCACTGCTGTCTCCTTCTAACAGTACCCCGGTCCTGGAAGGCTCCATACACACACCCCTCTCAATCAGTGTAGCATCCAAGGCTCCACAGACCTAGGGCTTGGGATGGAGATGGGATTGGGAAGAAGTCAGGCCTCCTACTTGGGCTGCTGTGCCTTTAGAAGAATCACTGGAGGGGCATGCTGACCCCTAAACCTCATCACTTGAGAACCTGAGGTATGAAGACCAAGAGTTTGAGGAAAGCATGGGCTGTCTCAGATCAGAAGAGAAGGGCTGGAGATGTGGGTCAGTTAGAGTGTTTGCCTCGCATGCACAAAGCCCTAATGTAGACTGAGTTTTTCTGTCCTGACGGCCTGTTCCCAAATACCTCGCAGCCACTTTCCCAAGTTACCACACAGAGGCTTATATCAATTATAAACGCTTGGTTGATAGCTCAGGCTTATTACTAGCTAACTCTTATGACTTAAATTAACCCATTTCTATTAGTATTAGTATTATCACATTGCTCATGGCTTTACCTGTCCTCTAGCATGTCTTGCTTCCTGGGCAGCTGGCAGGTGTCTCCCAGACTCCGCCCTCCTTCTTCTCAGCATTCTCAGTTTGGTGTTCCTGCCTAACTTCCTGCCCAGTTACCAGCCTGCCAGCTTTTCATTAACCAATGAGAGTAATACATCATAGTGTAGAAAAGGGTTGTTCCACAGCACCCTAACTTCCATCCCCAGCACTGTGTAAACTGGAGGTAAGGTAATAAGCACAGGACTGTAATCCCAGCACTCAGGAGGTCGAGGCAGGAGGATTAGAGAAGTTCAGGGTCGTCTGTAGCTACATAGTTACATCTGTAGCTACATAGTTACATCTGTAGTTTGAGGCCAGCCTGGGCTACGTGACACTTTGTTTCAAAAACACGGGGAGACATCAGCCGGGGAGATGGCTTCACCAGTAAAGGGCTTGTCATGAAAGCATGATGACCTGAGTTCCTGTCGTCAACATCTGTGTAAAAAGCTGGACATGGCATTCCACATCTGCACTCCCAGTTCTGGGGAGGGACCTAAGGTAGAGGAGGACAAGTAGACCCAGGTGTGGTGACACACGCCTATGATCCCAGCACTCAGGAGGCAGAGGCAGGAAGATCTCTGAGTTCAAGACCAGTTTGGTCTACATAGTGAGTTCCAGGACAGCCAGGGCTACACAGCGAGACCCTGTTTTGAAAAAACAAAAAAAAAACAGAGAGAGAGAGAGAAAAAGAGAGAGAGAAGGAAGAGCCGTGGCTTTCCTTGTCCTTCCTGTAGCTTCCACCTCATGTCTCCACAGACGCGGGCGGTGATGAACTTTGTGGTCCGCTACCGGCCAGATGAGCAGCCCTCTCTTCGGCCACACCATGACTCGTCCACCTTCACCCTCAATGTTGCCCTCAATCACAAGGGCGTGGATTATGAGGTGAGTCTGGGGTCCTTCCTGTCTCAAGACGCTCGGGCTCCTCCACACACACACTTCACCTCGCAGCCTTGTCTAGCTCCTTTCCTGGGCCTTCTCACGTCTCGTTCTTTTGTGTCATGCCTTGGATCAGCTGCATCACAGGCCATCACGAGGGAAGCCGAGGCAGGAACTCAAGCAGGGCAGGAACCTGGAGGCAGGAGCTGATGCAGAGGCCATGGAGGGGTGCTGCTTACTGGCTTGCTCCTCATGGCTTGCTCAGCCTGCTTTCTTTGTTTTTTTTTTTTTTTTTTTTTTTTTTTTTTAAATTTTTTTTTTTTTTTTTTTTTTTGGTTTTTCGAGACAGGGTTTCTCTGTAGCTTTGCGCCTTTCCTGGAACTCACTCGGTAGACCAGGCTGGCCTCAAACTCACAGAGATCCGCCTGGCTCTGCCTCCCGAGTGCTGGGATTAAAGGCGTGCGCCACCACCGCCCGGCTTTTTTTTTTTTTTTTTTAGAGACAGGGTTTCTCTGTGTAGCTTTGCACCTTTCCTGGGACTCACTTGGTAGCCCAGGCTGGCCTCGAACTCACAGAGATCCGCCTGGCTCTGCCTCCCGAGTGCTGGGATTAAAGGTGTGCGCCACCACCACCTGGCTTCAGCCTGCTTTCTTACAGAACCCAGGACCACCAGCCCAGGGATGGCTCCATCCACAGTGGGCTGGGTCCTCCCCCATCAATTATCAGTCAAGAAAATGCCCACAGGCTTGCCTACAGGCCAGTCTGATGGAGGTGTTTGCCCCTGTGAGACTCCTCATCCCTGATGACCCCATCTTTCAAGTTGGCGTTAACCAGCACAGCGGTTTCCCTCCTTTCTCGATTCCCCAAGTCTGAATTGGTTCCTTTTCCGTTTTGGCTCACGGTCTGGGAGTGTGGGTGGGGAAGGCATGGAGCCGGAGGGAGGCTGCTAGTTACATTGTATCCACAGCCAGGAAGCCAAGAGGTGAAGCCTGGTGCCCAGCTCGCCTTTCTCCTTCCGTTTTTAAAATTTAATTTAATTGTATGTTTGTGTGAGGGCGTCAGATCCCCTGGAACTGGAGTTACAGACAGTTGTGAGCTGCCGTGTGGGTGCTGGGAATTGAACCCGGGTCCTCTGGAAGAGCAAGCAGTGCTCTTAACCGCTGAGCCATCTCTCCATTCCTTACTTGCTCCTTTTTATCAGTCCTAGCTGCCAGCCCGTGAAATGGCGCCATCCTTATTCAGGGTGGGTCTTCCCGATCCTCTTCAACCCATTCTAGAAACTCTCTCTCTGATATTCCCAGAGATTTGATTCTCTGATGACAATGAATTGCATCAAGTTGGCAGTCCAGATTAACCACCAGCCCCTTTGAATGGCGCCTCTCCCTGCCTGTTGCCCCCGCCCCCACATCCCCTGTCGCTAACCTTACTTTTATTTTTATGTTCTCTCTCCTCTCCCCAGGGAGGTGGCTGCCGTTTCCTGCGTTATGACTGCAGAGTCTCATCCCCCAGGAAGGGCTGGGCTCTCCTGCACCCTGGCCGCCTCACACACTACCATGAGGGGCTGCCCACCACCCGGGGCACTCGATACATCATGGTGTCCTTTGTTGACCCCTGACACTCGACCAGTCTGCCAAACCTTCGCCGCCATTGTGCCTTGTTGGGCCCAGGGGGTCCCATTCTGCTACCCTCAGAGAGAGGGGCCCTGGCTCGTCTCACTTCCTGGTGTGTCTGTGTGCCTGGGACTGAATGCCCGGCCCCAGCGTCCCTCTCAGGAGGTCCCTGGAGTCTTCCACCTTCCCACTGACCCCATGGACTCAGGGGGAGTGAACTCTTCTTTTGTTTGTTTTTTGTTTGTTGAGACAGGGTTTCTCTGTGTAGCTCTGGCTGTCCTGGATCTCGATCTGTAGACCAGGCTGGCCTCGAACTCACAGAGATCCGCCTGCCCCTGCCTCCCGAGTGCTGGGATTAAAGGCGTGCACCACTGCTACCCAGCAGGAGCGGACTTCTGAGAGTTCCCTACCTGATAAATTATTGTGCTTTCTCAGCCTCACTTCAATAAAAGGGTGTTTGTAACTGTTGAGTCCACGAGTCATATATATATAAAGTCAGGGTCTCATGTAGCCCAGGCTGGCCTCCAGCTCACTAGAGGGATTACAGTTGTGCACCACCATGTCCACATTATACAGTGCTGGGGGTCAAACCCAGAGTCCTGCATGGCGGCAAGTTCTCTACCAACTGAGCTACGTGCCCTCTCCTTTATTCTTTTTTAAAGTAAATTTTGTGTATGTTAAGTGTGGGTCTATGCACATGAGGTGTCCACAGAGGCCAGAAGATGGCATCACACAAGATGGAACTAGAGTCACAGGTAGTGGGGTTGAGAGCGGCCTGCCTGGAGTGCTGGGAACCAAACTCTGGTCCTCTGCAAGAGCTGCCGGCACTCATAACCTCGGAGCCAGCTCTGCAGTCCCCTCCCCCTTTTATTACATTTGTGTGTGTGTGTGTGTGTGTGTGTGTATGTAACTTGTGGGGATAGGTTTTCTTCTACCATGTGCGTGCTGGGTAGTTTATGTCAATTGGACACAAGCTAGAGTTATCTGAGAGGAGGGAACCTCAATTGAGAAAATGCCTCCAGAAGATCAAGCTGTAAGGCATTTTCTTAAGTAGTGATCAATAGGGGAAGACCCAGTCCATGGTGGGTGGTGCCATCCCTGAGCTGGTGGTCCTGGGTTCTATAAGGAAGGAGGCTGAGCAAGCCATGTTGAGTGAGCCAGTGAGCAGCACCCCTCCATGGCCTCTGCATCAGCTCCTGCCTCTAGGATCCTGCCCTGTCTGAGTTCCTGTCCTGACTTCCTTCATGATGAACTACAATGTGGAAGCATAAGCCAAATCAACCCTTTCCTCCCCAACTTGCACTGGGTCATGGTGTCTTGTCGAAGCAGCAATAGAAATCCTGACTAAGACAGTGTGAGACCCAGAGATCAAACTCAGAATAATCTGTCAAGCTGGTGACAAGCACCTTCACCACTGAGCCCTCTCGATGCCCCTTCTTAGATTTTTGAGACAGGATCTCTCTGTGTATTCTAGGTTGGTCTTGGTTTTAAGGTGATCCTCTTACCTCTGCCTTCCAAGGGCTGGGATTGCTAGCATGAGGTACCCTACTTGGCTTGCATGACTTAAAAATGAAAGCCAGGGGGCTGGAGAGATGGCTCAGCGGTTAAGAGCACTGATTGTTCTTCCAGAGGTCCTGAGTTCAATTCCCAGCACCCACATGGTGGCTCACAACCATCTGTAATGAGATCTGATGCCCTCTTCTGGCCAGCAATCATACATGCTGTATACATAATAAATAAATAAATAAATCTTTTAAAAAAAAAAATGAAAGCCAGGGCCAGGTGGTAGTGTTGGCACACGCCTTTAATCCCAGCACTTGGGAGGCAGAGCCAGGTGAATCTCTGTGAGTTCGAGGCCAGCCTGGGCTACCGAGTGAGTTCCAAGAAAGGTGCAAAGCTACACAGAGAAACCCTGTCTCAAAAAACAAAACAACAACAAAATGAAGGCCAGAAAATGCAGTGTGTAATCCTAGCATCCAGGAGACAGAGGCAGGAGGGTGTGGAGTTCAAGACCAGCCAGGGCTACATAGTGAGTGTGTCTCAAAATATAAATAGCAAGGGGTGTTGAGATAGCTCAGCTGGTAAAGGTGCTTGCAGCCAAACCTGTCTAAACAACCAAGGGCTGGGGATATCCCTCAGTGGTGGGGTACTTACTCAGCATTCACATGGTCCTGTGTTTGATCGAGTCAGGGAGATGGCCCTCTGGGTACAGGCATTTGCTGCTGTCAAATCTGGGTTCAGTCCCTCAGACCCACATGTTGGAAGAAGGGAACAAACCCCCAAGTAGCCCTTTGGCCTTTACAGGCAAAAAGGGTGTGTGCACTCTTCCACAACTCCGCCTCCTCACACACACACACACACACACACACACACACACACACTTCCTAAAAGTTAAAAAAAGAAAATTAGGATCAAATACTCTTGATCACCAGTTACACATTTCCTGCCTCTTAACACCTCCAGGTCCACAGCGAGTTCCTTCCTTCTGCCCAGGGTATAAGCTGACGATGTAACCGATCCATGGTATGGTTAAGGGGAGGTTTTCATCGTAGATACGGGAGAACAGCCAGAGGCATCTGAAAGAGTCCAGAGCAGAGAGGGAATGTAGTAGGCTGGACCTGGCCAGGAGAGAAGCGGGGGTGGGGAGGGTGAGGGGGTGGGGACACGGGACGGGACACGACACAAGGAAAGTGCTGGCAAAAGAGAAGAAAGTAAGCTGTAGGCACACGCCTTTAATCCCAGCACTGGGGAGGCAGAGGCAGGAGGATCTCTGTGAGTTCCAGGACAGCCTGGGCTACCAGGACAGCCAAGACTACACAGAGAAACCCTGTCCCGAAAAACCAATAAATAAATAAATTACAGTAAGCTTCCAAGCCCTGCTGTGTGTGTGTGTGTGTGTGTGTGTGTGTGTGTGTGTGTGTGTGTGTGAGAGAGAGAGAGAGAGAGAGAGAGAGAGAGAGAGAGAGAGAGAGAGAGAGAGAGTTTCTCTGTGTAGCTTTGGCTGTCCTAGCTCTGTAGACCAGGCTGGTCTCGAACTCGCAGAGATCTGCCTGCCTCTGCCTCCAGGGTGCTGAGATTTAAAGGCGTGTGAGACCATCGCCAGGTTTGACATGGGTGAGTTCTGAGGGGAGACACACTCAGTAAGGCATGCACTTTGCTGACTGAGTTATTTCCCTAACCCTCCCCCAACTCTTTTTTAAAAGATTTACTTGGGGATTGGAGGGATGGCTCAGCCATTATGATTGCCTATTGCTTTCCCAGAGAATCTGAGTTTGGTTCCCAGCACCCAGGTCAGACCGCTCACAACCACATCAGCTCCAGAGAAGCTGGTGCCTCTGGCATTCACCCTCCCACCCTGTACACACGTACACATGGGTAAAAAGAAAAAGATTTTAAAATCTTATTGTAAAATCTTTATTTGTTTTACTTGTGTGTGTCTGTGTGCACACATGTGTCCGAGAGCTTGCAGGCGCCTGTGGAGGCCAGGAAAGGGCATCGGGTGCCCCGGGGCTGGGGTTACAGATGGTCGTGAGATAACTGACATGGGTACAGGAACCAACTTAGGTCTTTTGTTGTTTTGTTTTGTTTTTCAAGACAGGGTTTCTCTGTGTAGCCCTGGCTGTCCTGAAACTCGCTCTGTAGACTAGTCTGGCCTTGAACTCACAGTGATCCACCTGCCTCTCACTCCCGAGTGCTGGGATTAAAGACGTGTGCCACCCTGGCTTGGAGCGCAGTAAGTGCTCTTAACTGCTCAGCCATCTCTCCAGATTCTCTGCGGCGCCCGCCCTCTTTCTATGAATGACAGGTATTGAGCCGGACTGTGTGTAGGTCCTGTGTGCAGCTGTTCTGACTTCAGGATGGTAAGAATCCTGTGCCTGAAGATCGTATGCCTCAGCAGCGGGGCCCTGGGACTGTCTGCAGACCCTGCAGCGGCCTCCTGGTGCTTATAGCCCTGGGAATTTGACCTTAATTAGACCCAGGCAGTGACTACGGAGTTTTCAGACTTGCTCTTGTAAAGGCCCATGGGGTCTTACAGCACATGTCAGATCTCTATCTCAGCCTAGTAGCAGAGACCTGAGGCCCTAACCGCCACCGTGGAGTTCAAACACCTTGCGCTAGGCTCCTGGCCACGCCCCGATCATGCCCGCTTCATCCTATTGGTCAACTCCTGCAAACTCCGGGGAGAGATAGCTTTGCCTGGCCCCTGTTCACAGTTCACTGTCCACGTGGCTCAACTTGTAGATCGGAGAAGGGGGGCAGAAGTGGGGGTGGGCCCAGGCGCAGGGGTCAAAGTCAGAGAATTGAGTTAAGAGGGGGAGTGTGTACTTAAGCTGTGGGCTGCCCTGTGCATCTCCCCTCTAAAGTATGGAGGTCTCGTCCAGCCCCCTGCACCGGACTCTTGAAGTGTTTGCTGTGCTTCAGTGGGTCTTTTCGTTCTTGGGACTTGGTGAGTCCCCAGAGGCCCTGGAGTCAGACACACTTGGCTGTGGATGCTCTTCTTCCCCATGATCCCACGGAGACAGAGGAGGAATTTCTGGGGTCCTAGGAGGAGCCTAAGGCTTGAGTAGCATAGAGTGGGAAAGCGGGCCAGAGGGGAGGAAAGGGCTTAAACATCTGGGTTCCTTTTAAAATATGTGTTATTATATATATATATATATATATATATATATATATATATATATATATAATATATATATATTTATTTGTGGGGTGGTTATGTTCATGCCACAGCAAATGTGTGCAGCACAGAGGGCAGCTTGAAGTAATCAGGCTTGTCCTTTCATTATCTGGGACCAGGGAATCGAACTCAGTTCATCAGGCTTGGCAGCAAGCACCTTTACCATCTCAGGCATCTTGCGGCTCTAACACCTGGGTTCTTCGCATGCCTCTCTATCTTGTCTTTCAGCCCTGCTATGCCCGATGGCATTGGTCCTAGCCTCTCTAGGCCGGGCCTGGACCCTCGTGGTCCTCTACCTGGCCTGGCTCTGCAGTGATAGACACACACCCAGGATGGGGGGTCGCCGTTCTGCCTGGGTCCGGAACTGGGCAGTCTGGAAGTATTTCCGAGACTACTTCCCCGTCAAGGTGAGAGTCCCAGAAAGTGCGCTGGGTTGATGATGGATGGGTGGGGGGTCTCAAAAGAGAGACATGCAGGCCTCCCTCTCCCACCCCCAAAGCTGTTCCTCACTGGGAAATGTGATCCATCCGTGATAACCATTGTTCTCCAGCTGGTTAAAACGGCCGCGTTGGATCCATCCCAAAACTACCTGTTCGGTTTCCACCCTCACGGGGTCCTGGTTGTTGGAGCCTTCAGCAACTTCTGTACGGAGGCCACAGGCTTCTCTCGCCTCTTTCCGGGTCTCAAGCCACATTTACTAATGCTACCGTGTTGGTTCCAAGTGCCTCTCTTCCGAGATTACATCATGACCAGTGGTAAGGAAGCCCCTTCTCAAGATCCCCGGGCGCGAAATGGCACCTAACCTTTCTTATCCCGGGGTGGGGGTGCGGGCGCCTGTGTTCACCTCTATCTTGGTGGTATCTCTGCACCCTAGCCTTTGTCTTCCCCACCCAGGTTTAGTCTCTTCTGACAAGGCTAGCGCTTCCTATCTCTTGTCCCACCCCGAGGGTGGCCAGGTGGCTGTCCTGGCTGTGGGAGGTCCCCTGGAGGCTTTGGAGGCAAAGCCTGGAACAGTGAGTTTGCGACTCCGGAATCAGAAAGGATTCATTAAATTATCACTGGAACACGGGTGAGGAGTGGGCGGGCGTCGGGCAGGGGTGTGTGCCCCGGAGCTGCCATGCACGTGAGGAGTGTGGAACCCCGTACCTTCAGGACCCAGTCAGACGCATGCGTATCTGTTTCCGCTCCTCCAGGGCTTGGCTGGTGCCGGTTTTCTCCTTTGGAGAGAATGAGCTCTTCCGGCAGTATCCCAACCCGCCAGGCTCCTGGGTGCGGAGGGTGCAGGAAGGTCTTCAGAGGATGCTGAGTGTGGCCCTGCCTCTCTTTCATGGTCGCCTGGGTCTCCTGATGCCCTTCCGCGTGCCCATCCACACTGTGGGTGAGTCATGAATCTCTTCCATCCTCTCCCAGGAGGGGGGACTGTTCTCTTAAAGTCTGCTGTCCTAGCTCTGGCCTGCAAGTCTGGCACTCACCCCCTAAGCTGTCCAGCCCGACCCTCCCCACCCCCCCCCCCCCCGCCTCCGTGTTAGTGGGAGATTTAGGGACATCTTAAGAGTCAGTCTTCTCCTCCTGTTCCTTCCACAGTGGGTGCCCCAATTCCAGTCCAGCGAAGCCCGAGGCCCAGCCGGGAACAGGTGGACCAGTTGCACGCGTTGTATGTAGAGCGGCTCACCCAACTGTTTGAGGAACACAAGACCCTATACGGCGTCCCTGCTGATCAACACCTTGTTCTCACCTAGTCGTGTCCCTGTTCCTGTGTCCTGGCCTTCCTGAGTGACTGCGGGGGCTAGGGGTGGGGGGTGAAATTAAATGTGGGAATAGACAAGAAGCGTTCGTGTGTTTGTACAAGTTCGGGGGAGGGAGAGATAAGCCACAGGGCAGGGGGCCCCACTGTCCCCACTAATCCTGGTAGCCTTGACCACTCCCAGGGATCTGCAAACATGCAAACAGATTGCCTTGCCCGAGCCTGCCTGCCGGCATATCTGAGTCCTCCTGCCCTGCCTGGCCTGTATCCAAGTCTCAGGTCCACACCATTGTCTGGGTTCCTGTGGCCCAGTGGGTGGGCTGGCCAGCGGCTTCTTGTCTGCTCCCTGCCTTAATGCCTCAGTCACCAGGGAGGTACTGTCCCTTTTCTATACTGCCCCCTCCTCTGCCAGCTCATAGCTCCTCCCAGTAATGTGCGCAGACGCACTGACCAAGGAACTTCAAAGGTCAGTGTAGTTGAAAGATTTTCTCAGATCCTTCCAGCCTGCCCCGATCCTGTCTGGCTCTGGTAGGGACAAATCTCTCTCATTTGCAGCCGCTTATAAAATAATCACTTAGAGGCTTAATGTTATTTACATACTGTATGGCCTATGGCAGGCCTCTTGTTAGCTAGCTCTTATATCTTAAATGAAGCCATTTTTACTAATCTATGTTTTGCCATGAATTACGTGGCTTTACTGGTCTGCTGGCATGTTGCTCCTTGGGCAGCAGGCTGGTGTCTCCCCAGCCTCTGCCTTTCTGATTTGTTTTAATTTTTTTCTTTCTGGAGCTGAGGACTGAACCCAGGGCCTTGCGCTTGCTAGGCAATCGCTCTACCACTGAGCTAAATCCCCCAACCCCCAGCCTCTGCCTTTCTCTTTCCTGTCTCTCTCCTTGGATTTCCCACCTGCCTCTAAGCTACCTTGCCATAGACCAAAACAGCTTATTTATTAACCAATGGGAACAACATATATTCACAGCAGGTCAGTCCAAGAAGGAGCCTAGAAAGTTCGGGGGCTCCAGGTCCAACATCGGATCACCCCAGAAGTGAACTGCTTCCTGTGAGATCACAGCCCCAAACCTTCACCCTCTGTTTCCTGGGTCCTGGAGTCCTCGTGAGACAAAGGGAGGTACCAGGACCTCTGTCCCCCTCTCTCCTCTCTCACCATGAAAACCCCTCAGAAGCAATGGCTTGAAGTGATGAGTGCCTGCCACTATGTGCTCCTTTTGCTGATCATGGGTAAGAGTGACTGGAGAGGCGTGGGGATGGGGCAGGCGTGGGGGCCCCGAGACAAGGGAGCTAGGAAAAGGGGATTAGAGGCCGTGTGGCTGGGCCTCTGCCCTTGTGGGTTCCAGGCACCAGGAAAGGGCTGCTCAGCAGGGGTGGAGGAGAAGGAGCGGGGTTGTTTGGGCTGAGGACTGCCTGACTAAAGCCAAGGCATCTTTCCCTTCCACCCAGGCCCCTTCTTCACCCTGCTGGTCTTCTTCCTCCTTTTCACCCGGCTCTGGTCCTTGTCTCTTCTCTACCTGGTATGGCTCTACCTGGACTGGGACACGCCCAACCAAGGTAAGTCTTGGGCAGAGGTCTCCTCGGGTCGTGAGACATGTTTTGCCATCCCCTGTGTGTATGCACATGCCTATGGGGTTTGGTTTTGTTTTGTTTTTAAATGTAAGTGACCTCACAAGGTGGGTTCACTCCTCTGCACTGGCGTTGCATGCGGGGACCAGAGGTTGACTCCATCACTCTTCCACCTTGTTCCCTGAAGCAGGGGCTCTCAATCGAACCCAGAGCACACTGATATGGTGGTTTTTGCTAGCCTGCCTGCTCTGGGGGATTCCTGTCTCCACTTTCTGAGGCTGGAATTCCAGTGGCTTCCAGGCCCACCTGGCTGTTACATGAGTTCTGGCGAGCGCTTAACCCCTGAGCCATCTGGCCTCGTCCAGAAGGTACGGTTTTCCCAGGGAAGTCTTTCATCCCTGCCCCCATCTCTCTGTGTGCAGGTGGAAGGCGCAGCAGGTGGACGAGAAAGTGGACAATATGGAAACACCAAAGAGATTATTTCCCGATCAAGGTGACGAGTCCAAACTCTTAAAAGACAGTTGGTCTCCTTCCTCTCTGTCACCTCCTCACCTTCCTCTGTGCTGGAGCCTCTACTGGATTGGATGTCTGAGCTCAGAATGGGGTGATATGTGAGAGTGATCCCTGGGACCTTGAACTTTGAACTTTGGGGTAAAGGGCAGCTCTTTCCAGCAGTTATCTTGTATTCTTGTTTTATTTTTATTTACTTTTGAAATTTAAACTTTTTTTAAAGTTTATATTTTACTTATTTTGGGGGTGGGGGAGGGGCTTGCGCATGCCACAACTGTGCCTGTAGCAATCAGATTTGGGAGGGGAGAGGGTGGGGGGTGTTTCTCCCATCACATGGGTCCCAGGAATTGAACTCGAGTTGTCAGGCTTGGTAGCAAATCTCCTTTACAAGCCCCAACAATCTCACCTGTCCCTCATCTTGCATTCTGTGCCTCCTTCCTCCTGACGGCTTCCCAAACACGTCAAAGCTACTGAAAACTGCAGAGCTGCCTGCCGACCGGAACTACGTGCTGGGTGCACACCCCCATGGGGTCATGTGCATTGGAGCCTTTTGTAATTTCTCCACGGACAGCAGTGACTTCTGCCAGCTCTTTCCCGGGCTGCGGCCTTGGGTCGCCACGCTGGTGGGACTCTTCTATCTTCCTATCTATCGAGACTACCTCATGTTCATCGGTGAGCCTTCCTATCCTAGCCTTGTGTCCACTTGGCACAGCCTGGAGCCCCTTTGAGAAGGGAATCTCAATGGGGGGGGATTCCCCGGATCAGGTTGGCCTGTGGCTGCGTCTGTGGGGGACTGTCATCTTGATCGTTAGTTGATGTCCCCAGTCCACAGTGGGCAGCACCATTCCCTGGGCTCGTAGAAGAAAGTTAGCTAAGCAGGAGTCTGCGCGTGAGCCTGTAGGGAGCGCTTCCTCCGTGAGCTCCTGCACCGGCTGCCCGCAATGATGGGCTGCAGCCTATAAGCTAAAACAACCCCTCCCTCCCCTAAGTTGCTTTTGGTCAGAGTAAACCCAGTAACAGAGATGAAAGGTGAGCGTGCCCATGGATTATAGGCTGTCCCCTCCATAACTAACAAGATCCTCACACAGCAGACCCCCTACTTCGGAAGGAGAACCGGCTTGAGCACTGGTCTCCCTCCGAGGGGGACACCAAGTGTGTAGCACAGGATGCAGGGAATGCAGAACTCAGAGAGGATCAGACTATGAGGCTGACTCTCTCCGTGCCGAAGAGTGGCGGTGGGATGGCTGGGGAGCGGGGGAGAGGGTGGTGACAGTCCCCTGCTTTTGTCCACAGGGCTGTGTCCTGTGAGTCGACAGAGTCTGGACTTCATTTTGTCACAGCCCCAGCTTGGCCAGGCAGTGACCATCCTGATTGGGGGTGCCCAGGAAGCCCTGTACGCGGTTCCGGGGGAGCACTGCATCACGCTAAGGACACGTAAAGGTTTCGTACGTCTGGCGCTAAGGCATGGGTGAGTGGGACAGCGGATGCTTCTCAGATCAGGCGTCTGCTTTGTAACAGGGTCTCGTGTAGACCAGGCTGTCCTTGAACTCACCCTGTAGCCAAGAATGACTTGGAACTTCTGATCCTCCTGCCTCCACCTCTTGAGTGCTGGGATTACAAGTGTGAACCATCACTGCAGGTTCACGCTGTGCTGGGGGTGGAACCCAGGGCTTCGTGCGTGCTAGGTGAGTATTCGACCTGATAGGTGTAGATAGATAGGTATATCTATATTGCATGCATGCACGCGCATGCACGCACATACACACACACTACACACACCACACACACACACACACACACACACACACACACACACACACACGGCCATCAGAAGGCATCAGATCCTGTCTAGAGTTACAGGCAGCTAGCTGTGAGCTGCTCAACACATGGGCTGGAAACCCAACCCTGGTCCTCTGTAATAGCGAGTACTCTTAACTTCTGAGCCATCTCCTCAGCCCCACACCTGGATTTATTTATTTATTTATTTATTTTGATTTTTTGATTTTTTTAATTTTTTAAATTTTTCTCTATTAAAGCACTTTATTCTTGACATTCAGATTGAACAACTTCAGTTAATATAGGTGATAAAGCACAGGTGTAGGACACAGTGTTTTTTCTTAGATAGCTTCCTGGCTGAGATCAAACTAATTCCATTTTTAACAGCATTGGCATTTCAAAACAATATATGATTAAGTTCAGAGTTCTATGATTCAGACTGTTTTTAAATGTCAGTCTTAAAGGAAACCAGAGTAGGCCACTATTTCACTTCTGCTGCTACTCACTTGTAACCACTGCAAAGTCTCTGAATATTCAGTTCCCTTTTTTTTTAAATGCCCAATGTTGTTTGTTGAAGGAGGGAAGAGGTCTTAAATACAGGCTTACAGCACAATGGGAGAACCCTGGAGGGCAGAAGTTCACTATTGATGTTTCACAATCTTGCATCTAAGCTGTTAATGCCCATTATGCAGGACACACAGACCAGGAACTTCCCTTAAGCATTCAGGAGGGTAGAACCTGGCAGGGAATTAGCATTGGGAGGATATCAAGGTCAAGGTCAGCAAGCAAGGCAACAGTTACCCAAAACGGGGGCCAGGACCCTACAGGTCCCCCCTTTTACTAAAAAATGAGCTTCTGACTTAGGTTGCATGGGACATCAGCAGGTCACCTTACCCGTCATGGAGACGTCTGCCCAGGCCACACAGGCCCCCCAGGCATTACCCGTCTCTGAATATTCATTATCATACAGGCTCAATCGTGTGTTATTCATTATCATACAGGTTCAATCGTGTATGAGCTGCAGAGTTAACTGCTGCCAAAGATCTCAAAGTGGCACTGAGCTTGCAATCTGTGTGTTTGACACAGAAAAGACCAACAGAACACCTGGATTTTTAAAAATGTCCTTTTATTTTTATGTGTGTGTGTGTGTGTGTGTTTGCCTGCATACATGTCCATGGGCTATGTGTGTGCAGTGCCCAAGGAGGCCAGAAAAGGGCCTTGGATTTCCTGGAATTGGAGTTAGAGACAGTTGTAAGATACCATGTGGGGTGCTGAGACTCAAATCCAGGTCTCTCCAGCCCCATCCCTTGCATCTGGATCTTAAAACATAGATTCTAGGAATCATCTCAGGTCTTCACCGTTCCACAGCAAGCGCTTCACTGGGCAGTATCCCCATACCTTCAGCCCGATTTCAAGGCGATGCCTTGGCACCAGCTGTGGTGAGACAGGCCCTGAGTCCCAGCATCCTGGGAGGCTTAGGCGAGAGGAGATACACATACTAAGCCTTTCTTTCCTCTCACACCCTCCCCAGGGCCTCCCTTGTGCCTGTGTATTCCTTTGGGGAGAATGATATCTACAGATTCAAGTCTTTTGCCCCAAACTCCTGGCAGTATTGGTGTCAAGTTGCCTTCAAGAGACTCATGGGATTTTCCCCTTGCATCTTCTGGGGCCGTGGTCTCTTCTCTGCCAACTCCTGGGGTCTGCTACCATTTGCCAAGCCCATCGTTACTGTGGGTGAGTCTGGGGGAATCTCTGGGGAGGAGAGCCACTGTCCGATGAATTTGCAGCAAGAGAGCCCTCTCACCCACATCTTCCCCACCCTGCAGTGGGACGCCCCATCCATGTACCCCAGTGCCTCAAACCCACCGAAGACCAAGTCAATCATTATCACCAACTCTACATGAAGGCTCTGGAGCAACTGTTTGAAGACCACAAGGAGACCTACGGTGTCCCTGCTTCTACCCACCTCACCTTCCTCTAGACCTGAGACCCTGGACCCTGGGCCTGCAGACTTCTACCATGTCATGCTCCACTACTTCATAAATGCTAATTCTGCACATGAACACATCCAGACATGGCCATCCCCATCCCCAGGTGCTATAGAGTGTCCCACCCCCTAGTCTGGGTCTCTGGTCTCTTCCCAGTGGGTCTTGGCTGGTTTGTTTTTGTTTTGTTTTTTGTTTTTGTTGTTTATTTGTTTTTGCTTTTTTGAGACAGAGTTTCTCTGTGTAGCTTTGGTGCCTTTCCTGGAACTCACTTTGTAGACCAGGCTGGCCTCGAACTCACAGAGATCCACCTGCCTCTGTCTCCCAAGTGCTGGGATTAAAGGTGTGCGCCACCACCACCCAGCATTTGTTTTGTTTTGTTTTGTTTTTTTGTTTGTTTGTTTTTTGTTTTTTGACCTTGGATAAGTCACTATTCTGTTTGCCTAAGTTTTTATTAACATATGTTAATTATACACAATAGTGGGTTCATGGTCCTCGAACGATGGCTCAATAGTTAAGAGCACTTGTGGTTCTTGCAGAGGACCCAGGTTGGAATCCCAGCACCCACATGGAGGCTCACAACTGTTGTGCCCAGATCGTAACCCCCAGAGAGACCACCAAGGACGAGCATACCAGAATGCAAAAGCAAGGTTTATCTGTTACAAGTCATGACAGGGAACTCATCTCAAGCCATCTCAAGTGAGGCAGGGAAGAGTTACTCTTTCTTGGGGAAGTTAGTTTTTATAGGCAAAACCCATAAAATTTCTTAGAGGGGAGGGCGTTAGTACGGGTCCATCCTTGATTGGTCCAGTTTTTCCTGGGCCTGGACTTTATCTTATTCTAGCTTACCTGTTTGCTCTGTCAGGAGTTTTACAACTTATCTCTGGGGTCTGGTCATGTTATCTCCAGAGAGGGGCATTTTGTGGTTAATTGGTTACCATCAGACATTCTGACTTTGTTCTTTTGAGTTCCTGGGGCTGGCGCCATCATTTCTGGGGACTTGAAACTGACCTGGGTCTCTCTATATTGAGATATCTTTGTCTAAGGCCCCCTTTTGAGACAATAGAGTGAGGGTCTTGTTGTGCCTAGATCATGTCCCCAAAGCCGCCACTGGAGACTTTAGGTACAGAATGCAAAAGTAAGGTGTATTCTAAGTTTACAAGCCTCCAGGGAGGCTCTTCCAAATCTCTCACTCACAGCAGGGAGGTTGGAAGGAGCGCTCCCCTTTCTTTGTGAGGCTAGTTCCTAAAGGCACAGACCATATAATTTATTTTAACCCGCCTCCTTTTTTTTTTTTTAGTCTTTTGGTCGAATATCCTGACTCTGTGTTTTCCAAAGTCCCTGTAGCAGATACAACCACCTGGGAAAAGGGGTCTAAGTTCTTTTCTACACTTAGGAATCCTGGTTTAAGCTTCTCTTTGTCTATAGGGGATAGAGTGGGGGTTTTACTGAGGTATCACAACAACCACCCATAACTCTAGTTCCAGGGGCTCCATTGTTCTCTTCTGACCTCCACAGGCACCCGGCGAGCACAAGATGCACACACATTCATGCAGGCAAACACTCATTCCCATAAAATAAAATAAATAAATCTAAAACTCAAGGTCTTTTTTTTTTTTATGGTTTTTCGAGACAGTTTTTCTCTGTGTAGCTTTGGAGCCTATCCTGGAACTCATTCTGTAGACCACGCTGGCCTCAAACTCCCAGAGATCCACCTGCCTCTGCCTCCGGAGTTCTGGGATTAAAGGCGTGCACCACCACCACCCATCGCTATCAGGGTCTTTTTGTTTGTTTATTTTAGTTTTAGTTTTTCAAGACTGGGTTTCTCTGCATAGCTCCAGCTGTCCTAGATCTCACTCTGTAGACCAGACTGGCTTTGAACTCCCAGAGATCTACCTGCCTCTGCCTCCTGGGCGCTGGGATTAAAGGTGTTCGCCACCACACCCAGTATCTATGGGGTTTTATTATGACGGTTTTCATACATGTATACAATGCAGCATTTGATCATACTTACACCCACAACCCTTTCTTGTCCCCCTTCCTTCCTCTTTCCAACTGGTCTGTCTTTTTGTTTGTTTGCATTGTTTTGGGGACCCAGTGAGTTTCATTAGAATTATTTACAGAAGTGTGGGCCCCTCACCAGTGACTACACTGTTGAAGAGAATGTCTCACCCTCGCAAAGCAAGCATTAAGTTCCACCCCCACCCTCAATTTTGGAGACAGGGGGTCTCATTATGTACCTCTTGCTGGCCTGGAACTCACTGTGCAGACAAGCTGGTCTCCCACGCTCTGGGATTAAAGGTGTGACTCCCACCACTCCTACTGTGAGACAGATTCTCCTGTGACTCAAGCTGACTTTGAATTTATTATATGGCTGAGGTGGCCCTTGAATTCCTGCTTCTCCTGTCTCCACTTTCCAAGTGCTGGAATTAGAGCTGAATGCCACTGAGCGGCTGTAATCCTTGCTGAGATCCCCGTCCCTCTCTAAAGGAGGCCAGCAGCTTAGCTAAGAACTGTCAGGTGCCCAGCGGTGGTAACGCACGCCTTTAATCCCAGCACTCGGGAGGCAGAGGCAGGCGATCTCTGTGAGTTCGAGGCCAGCCTGGTCTATAAAGTGAGTTTCAGGACAGCCAGGGCTACACAGAGAAACCCTGTCTTGGGTGAGGGGAGGAACTGGCAGGCTACAGAATAGAGCTGAGGAGGAAGGGCGGCTTTGAAGGGTGAGTAGAATTTAGGAAGAAGGAGAAGTTAGGGTAAATACTGGAATACTGCGAGCTAAGCTGGGGGTCTGTCCTGGAGTGCATGCCTTTGTCCCCAGCAGGTGGGAGACTGAGGCAGGAAGATCATGGCTCCTACAGAAAGATGGGAGCAGAGATAGAAATCCCCCTGAAAGTTCATAGGTCAGCTAGCCTGGCCTAGGCAATGATGAACAAGAGACCCTGTGGTGATCTATTGTGCATCAAATAAAGCTTGCCTGAGGATCAGAGGACAGATTAAACATAGGGGCCAGGCAGTGGTAGCACACACCTTTAATCATAGCCCTTGGGAGGCCGAGCTCCATCTGGATCTCTGAGTTCAAAGCCACCCTGGACTACATGAGGTTGATTCTGTCTAGGAGAGAAACAGATCCAGGCAGTGGTGGCACACACCTTTAATCCCAGTATTTGGGAGTCACACGCCTTTAATCCCAGCACTTGAGATCTCCTGCCTCTGCTACCAGTATTTGGGAAGCACACACGCCATTAATCCCAGCACTAGGAAGGAAGTGAAATGGCTGAGCAGAGAAAGGCCTGTAAGGGGTGAGGAGACAGGAACTAGAAGCCTTTTTGGCTGAGGACTCAGAGGCATTCAGACAGGATTTGTGGAGTTGGCGAGATGAGACGCAGCTGTGGCTTGTGTCTTTGTCTCTGACCTCTTAGCATTTACCCCGATATCTGGCTCTGGGTTTTTTATTATAAGACCATTTTAGGATTAGTGCAACAAGATCCTGTCTCAGACAAGGTGGACAGTCAGTACTGGTGTGGAGTGTGCACCCACATTCACACACACTCCCACACAAAGATTGAAAACAAAACAGGAGGAAACAAGCACCTGGTACCAGTGAATCTGGCCAAGAACCACTAGTCTGGAGAAGCTCATAGGCCCAAGGGTGAGCCTAAACCAATCACACTGCTAAACGGATATACTGTCACACTGCCCTCTAAATTCGGGTATCTCCATACCCATAGATGAGCGCAGCCCCCAGACCCTATCAGCAAAGCTCCTTTGTGAAGCGGACAATGGTTAAGGTAGAAACTTAACTGATCAAAGCAAAGAGAACAAGGGTCAATGGAGTGCTCAACACCATCTAAATGCAGGGACCCTCTAGGAAGAGGGGAGCAGAAGACCGTAAGAGTCAAAGGTCAGGACAGACAGTGTCTTCTAAACAGGACAGGACGGGACGATACTCTCATGAACTCACACCAACTGTGGTTGCCAGCACAAGATCAAGCCAGCCCTGAAGGGGGAGGGGCCCACAAGCCCACAAGCCCCCACGCCTAGCCGAGGAGGAGCCCTTGATAGCTGGAGACTTCTGGAGAGGGGAGGGAGAGGCAATTTTCTTTAAGGGTGTCAACCCTAGCAGGTAGACCTATTCCAGTGGATCCGTCTACACCCATGAGGATATGGGCCCGGCAAACTGGAATTGATGAGTTATGAGAGAGAGAGAGAGAGAGAGAGAGAGAGAGAGAGAGAGAGAGAGAGAGAGAGAACGAAGTTCAGAGGGATGAGGGGTGAGGGATGGATGGGGAGCAGAGAGAAGTCAATATCATTGAAATGCATCGTATGCGTATATAAAATTTCCCCCCAGATTAATAAAAGGATATTAGATTAAAAGAAGTTTTAAGGGCTTAAAAATAGGGGTGGAGACCAGAGTTCACCGCCATTGTGACTGCACTGTGTGGATAAAACGAGGGGTGAGATCTGCTGTCTTCCGGGTCCTCGTGCGGCCCAGTGTCCTTTCTCTTTGGCTCCATCTGCCCACTGGCTTTGGGTTTGCATCCAGGACTTAAAGCAAGAGCAGCTTGTCAGCTGGGCCTGGTGACTCATGCCTGCGATCTCTCGGGATGCTGAGACAGAAGGATTTCTTTAAGTAGGAGGCCAGCCTGAGCTACACAGTGAAATCCTGTCTCAAGTAATAATAATAATAATAATAATAAAAAATAATAATAATGTCAATTTGTTTGAATGCAATCCGAATGCGACTCTATTTGTCATCCACTGCCCTGTAAAATGTATTCAGGGGAAGGGTTTTCTTGCGTCTCCAGGTGAAAATTTGGGCGAATCCACAGCTTATGTTGGTCCTCTTCAGATAGGAAGTTGTTTGTCTTTTTTTTTTTTAAAAAAAAAAAAAAAGACAGAATCTCATGGAGCCCAGGTTATCTTTGAACTCACTGTATAAGGAGAGGAAACCTTTGAGTTCCTGATCTTCCTATCTGTGCTGGGGATGAACCCAGGGGTAGTAGGTGTGTGCTGCACAATCACGTGTGTGCTGCCCAGGCACTCTACTGGCTGAGCCGTCTCTCCAGCCCTCCTGACATCGTTTTTTGTTGTTGTGGTGTGTGTGTGTGTGTGTGTGTGTGTGTGTGTGTGTGTGTGTGTGTGTGTGTGAGTGTGTGTGTGTGTGTGTGTGTGTGTGTGAGTGTGTGTGTGTGTGTTGTGTGTGTGTGTGTGTGTGTGTGTGTGTGTGTGTGTGTGTGTGTGTGACTATGCGCACAGATTGAGGCTAGAGGACACCCAGCACGTCCTCCATTGCTCTCGTCCTGTGCCCTCCAGGCGGCTCACTAAAGGTGGAGCTTCCGGTTCAGCAGCCCAGCCCTCCTTTTGTCTCTGCTGCCTCTAGGGCTGAGGTTACAGATATGTAGGGAGGAAGTTTGTCAGAAGATTCAAACCCTGGTGGGCTTCAGCCCAGTCTTTGGAGCAGGAGGCCTGCCCCCTAAGGGCTCCAGTTCCCCAGGGCCTGCCTTGTTACTTTGTTATACACCTGAAATACTCATGCTCCTGATTGCCCTCCATACCCCGCTATGTCCCATGCCCCTGTCTCTCCCCCCATCTCCTCCCCTCCTTTCTCTCCTCTTTTATTTGAGAAAAAGGCCCATGTAGCCCAGGCTGTCCTTGAACTCACTATGTCACCAAGGCTCCCCTCGAACTCCTGTTCCCCACCTTCCAAATTCCGGGATTATAGACCCTGCCACCATTTCTAGCTCATAGGAAGTTCTCTCTGAAAAAGGACAAGTGCCAGGTGTTGTGATATACTCCTTTTGTACATTATGAAGATGTATCACTGTTGGTTTAATAAAAAGCTGAATGGCCAATAGCTAGGCAGGAGAGAATAGGTGGGACTTCTGGGGAGAGAGAGAAGGCTGGGAAGAAGAAAGGGGTTTTTGCCAGCAGAGGACACCAGATCTGTAATGAGAATTACAGATGGTTGTGAGCCACCATGTGGTTGCTGGGAATTGATCTCAACACTTCTGGAAGAGCAGCAGCCAGTGCTCTTAACCTCTGAGCCATCTCTCCAGCCCAAGTAGATTTTCTTTAAGGCTTATTGGTTGTTGGAGTTTTTTTTTGTGTGTGTGTTTGTGTGTTTGTGTGTGTGTGTGTGTGTGTGTGTGTGTGTGTTTCCCATGTGTGCTGCTGCCCAAGGAAGACAGAAGTGGGTATGGGATTTCATGGAGCTGGAGTTTTTTGTTTGTTTGTACCCTTCTCAGTCAAATTAGTGCTGATGATTGGCTGTTCACTCATTTTGTTGGCTTGATTTGTTCAGTAACCCATAGTTGCAATTAGTTCAAGACTTCAGCACTTCTCCCTATGCTTGGGAAACTGTGACCATTTCTAACAGCAACCTTTGATGTCTCCAAAAGGATGGCAGAGCCCCACAATGATGATTCCACAGGGATTGTGGTAAAACCACTAAGCTGACAAACACCACCCAAAGATCAGCTTTGGCCTACAGACTGCTCAGGACAATTTCAAGCTAAACTAAGATGGTCCAACATCATAGACTACTCCAGTCAGAACTTCAAATAAGCCCTACACTTTCCCATCACACCGAGACTGGATAACAACTAGCTCTCCCAGGACTTTGTCTTTATTGCAATTTTTTTTCAGGGTCTCTTAAAGATGCCGTTGCCCTCAGACAACAGGAAGTAGGTTTAAGAACACAACTCCCACATTCCCAAGAGATGGGGTAAGTGGTTTTTGGTCATTCGGTGGATGTTTGTCATCATTTAGGAGGGTTGGTTACAAGTTGTTATAGGTCATGATCATGGAGGAAATGAAGCAAAGGAGATTTGATTCAGGGATCTCATTCTGAAAAGAAAAATGGGGGATATAGGAATGATAGGATAAAAAGGTAGATTATTGAACTACTTTTTTTTTTTGTTTTTCGAGACAGGGTTTCTCTGTGTAGTTCTGATGCCTGTCTTGGATCTCACATTGTAGACCAGGCTAACCTCAAACTCACAGAGATCCCCCTGGCTCTGCCTCTCAAATGCTGGGATTAAAGGTGTGTGCCCAATAAATAACATTCGGCAAAAAAAAAAAAGAAAAAGAAAAAGAAAAAAAAAAGGTGTGTGCCACCACTGCCCAACTATTGAACTACTTTTAAACTGAAAAAACAATTACTAATCTCAAATATTTTACACTGGTATGGATTTTTGTATATTGATACAAATTTAAGGTTATTTTTGTTATACTGTATATGTTTCTACTCTCATTTAAAATATCTTTGTATGCTGGGCGGCGTGGTGCACATGCCTTTAATCCCAGCACTTGGGAGGCAGAGGCAGGTGGATATCTGTAGATGTAACCAACTGACTTATTAAATAAGAAACACAGAACCAATGCAAAGAAGAAAGCCAAAAGGTCAGAGCTAAAAGCTAAAACCTTACCCTTCCTCCTGCGGTGGTCCTACCTCTCCAAAAGAGAGCTACTTCCTATGTTAAAGTCTTTTTTTTTTTTTGGTTTTTTTCGAGACAGGGTTTCTCTGTGTAGCTTTGCGCCTTTCCTGGAGCTCACTTGGTAGCCCAGGCTGGCCTCGAACTCACAGAGATCCGCCTGGCTCTGCCTCCCGAGTGCTGGGATTAAAGGCGTGCTCCACCACCCCGGCTCTTGTTAAAGTTCTTATAAAGACTTTCGGTTCTGCCTTCTCATTGATTGTAAAACCAACCACATGACTGCCTCGTCACTGCCTGTCTGTACAGACCTCCAGGTCTTCTATGGTTGGTATTGAGATTAAAGGTGTGTGTCTCCAATGCTGGCTTTATCCCTGAACACACAGAGATCTACCTAGCTCTGCCTACCAAGTGCTGGGATCAAAGGTGTGCACCACCACTGCCCAGCTTTCCTATGACTTGCTAATAGCTCTGACCCCCAGGCAACTTTATTTATTAACATACAAATAACATTTTAGTACAAAATAAAATATCATCACATTTCCCCTTTTCTATTTTAATAAAAAGAAAAAAGGAAAAAGCTTATAACTAACATAAGAAAAACTATATACAAAAGTACAATAACTATATACATTATATACAAGTAATAAATACCTAAACAATGTCTAGTCCATTTGTATTTGACAAATTCAGAGAAAATAATTCCATTATCTATCCTATTTTGGTAAGTCCAAAATGTATCTAATTCACTTTCTATCCTAATTAATCTTCAACTATAACTAACTAATCTTCAACTCCCTCAGAGACCCAAGAAGGAAATAATATTAGCTAACAAAAATAAAAACAGGAAGTACATGCAAGCAACTTCCAAAAAATTGTGAGGTTGACAGAAACAGACAGCTGCCTGGACAGTCACCTGAGGTTTCTCTGCAGTATTGGGGCATCATCTTCAGCCTATAGGCTTAGCGTATCTGACAGACTCATTTGTGAAGTAGGATGTACATAAGGTCAACAGTTCAACCTCACATTGGGTGAGAGCAGTCCATGTACCAGAAACACCTGAATTCCACTAGTGTCATGTCATGATTCAGGATTTTAAATTCTGGAAATTGTTGACAGTTTTTGAATTCAGCTGTCCATTCTTCTTGGCTATGTGTGTATGTGGCTTCATCTCAGCATCTTGTTCTTCTACACATCCCTCTATTAAATGCCATTCTACTATTTAGAGGTGTGAGCTTAGTTACTCTTCCAGAATAAGTGTTTCAGCTGCTGTTCCATTGCACATCAGAAGCCATCAGCCCACTGCCTGGTCGGCTGCCTTCGAAGAAAAGGGCACTGTACCTTTTCCAGATTGCGAAGGCCATTTCAGGCCATATTGTCCTGGCCTCAGAAGATGCCTTTTGATAAAGCCATAACCACATTTGTTTTGGCAAGAATCAGTAGTCCTTTGTTTCGTGTCCTATCTGTCCTGTTTGTCAGCAGTTCATTTGAGGATACTTTGTTGTCCTGTGGCTAACTTTTGCCACAATGAAAGTTAACTCCAATTGCAGTTGTTTCAATGCCCATATTTTCTCTGAAGTAGATTGGTACTGCCAGGAGCCGACATGTCTCATAGTCATAACAAAAAAGAAAAAATTTCTAAGTTATTAAAACATTTTAAATGCCATATTCTGTAGATCTGAAGGGTTTGAAGATGACCCGTCTATCTAAAATATATCTGCTCAATCTTCAAAACATACCTAATATGACTACAAGTTCTATTATAATGTCTAACTACTAACTTTCATTTCTTTATATCCTAATAGTTGGTAATAATAACATTCAAGAATCAGAAAATTGCATTACATTGTTAAATGAACGGTATAAGTACAATTAGAAATATACATATAGCATTTTCTAACAATATCAATTTTAATATATATAATTTGTATACAATATAAAACAATCCAATCCAATGTAAAGTATTTAAAACTAGTAATTGTCTTTTTCTTTTCTTTTCTTTTCTTTCTTTTTTTTTAAACAAGAACCTTAAATCTAATCTCCTTTGCTTAGCCCTTTTCCTAACCCTTGACAACAACTTGTAACCAACCCCCCAATCAATGAAAATTATCCCAGACCCAAAGCCCATTAAAAGACAAAAAAAACCACCCACCCCACAACACCTCTTTGGGAATGTGGGCATTGTATTCTTAAAATTGCTTCCTGCTGGGTATGGGCGAAGGTATCTTTATCCTGAAAAGAAAAATTTCAGGTTAATTTTCAAATTCTAGGAAAGGTACTATATCCTTTGTTATCCAGTCTGTGTATAATGCCAAAGTTCAGGGTTTATCTCAAATCCTTATTCAAGTAGTCTTTGAGACTGGATCATCTCAGCTAGCCCTCTCAAAATTGCTCTGAGCTGTTTGTAGTTCAAAGCTGATCTGTAGATGATGTTTGTCAGCTTAGTGATGTTATTATTGTCCACGTGGAATTGTTGTTGTTGTGGGGCCCCATCTTCTTCCTGGAGACTTCAGTTGATGTTAGGCCTGGCCGTGAATTCCTGCAGAAAAGTGATAAGAGACTCGAACACAAAAAACATATATATGCAGCTAGCCTTTTTTCTAGAATTAGTTAGTACTCTATATGACCATTCATATCTTAACAAAGTTTAAAATGTATATATCTATATATATATATATTAATCTTGTAGATTTTGATATAAAATTTATACTTTAAGAAAAGTTTAAAGAATCGGAGTAGAATCAAAGAGTTGAGATTAGTAATAGAATAGTTCCTTAATTAATTTGGCTTTTGTCCTGTCCCATAGCAGAAGATGGCTCTTTTCTTCTGGCATGATACAGGGAGTTTGCATTTTCCTTTTAACAACATGCTTGAGTTTAAAGAAGGAGAGAGCCATTCTCCAACTCCAAAGTCAGCTTTAAATTTTAATTGAACTGGAACTATTAGAAGACCAGTAGTGTTAAATCTTTAGAGAAAAGCAGAAACAAACATGTAGGAAGACATAAAACTTTTTAGATAATATACCCATACGCCATTTCACTCTGTTTCCTGGGATAGATGATTTGTCCCTTTTCTTCAGCTGTCTCATTTGTTCAGTGTTCTTCAGATTCCATAATCTTCATTCTCCTAAAAGACAAAAATAAAAACCTTTCCCCAAAGTTTTTTGGGGATGTTCCTTTTTGGCAACTTATTATCTGTTTAAATGAAAAGGCATGTGTTACTGGTATAAGTTAGTTTAAATTGGATGTTCATGCTGGTTGATGAACTATCACCTCCTCTAAGAGGTCTCTCTTGTTCAAATCAACCTTTATCAATTTTGATGATACCCACAGCTTATCTTATCCTGTAGAAACAAAAGCCAAACCTCGTTCCTGATGTAACACATATCCTGGTTTCCATTCTGAGGTCAGCACATCTTTAAAGTATATAAGCTGATTTAATTCTGTAGTTTTTTCTATTATCCAATGTCTCTCTGCAGCTGTTGTTCCTTTCTCATTGGCATTGAGAAAATTTAAAGTTAATAGAGCATTATGTAGTCTATTTCTGGTGGGTTTTGTTACCCCTTTCTGTTTATTTAGCATATCCTTTAGAGTTCTGTTTGATCTTTCTATAACTGCTTGACCTGTAGGATTATGTGGTATACCTGTAATATGGTTTATATTGTAATAAGCAAAAAAACTGTTTCATTTTAACAGAGACATATGATGGAGCATTGTCAGTTTTGATTTGTGCAGGTATACCCATGATGGCCATAACTTCTAGCAAATGAGTGATTACAGAATCAGCTTTTTCAGAACTCAAAGCAGTTGCCCATTGAAATCCTGAATAAGTATCGATGGTGTGGTGTACATATTTCAATTTTCCAAATTCTGCAAAGTGAAACACGTCCATCTGCCAGATTTCATTCCTCTGAGTACCCTTTGGGTTACATCCTGCTGGTAATGGCGTTTGATTGTAGAAGGAACAAGTAGGACATTTCTTTACTATTTCTTTGGCTTGTTGCCAGGTTATGGAAAAATCCTTTTTTAAACCTTTACTATTGACATGATGTTTTTTTTTATGAAATTCTGAGGCCTCCAGCACATTTCCTATCAATAATTTATCAATCTCATCATTGCCTTGTGCTAGAGGGCCTGGCAGACCAGTATGGGATCAGATGTGAGTTATATATAAAGGATGACTCCTTTTCCTGATTGTATCTTGCAAGTGAATAAATAGTGAAGTTAATTCTGAAGCATCAGGGATAAATTCTGCAGTCTCAATATGTAAATACCACTCTTTCAGCATACTGAGAATCAGTTACTATGTACTATGTTGAGAGGTTCTGAAAAATCCATTAATACCAACAGAATAGCATACAATTCTGATTTTTGAACTGAATTATAAGGACTTGAACCACTTTACTTAAATTTTCTGATTTGTAACCTGCCTTTCCTTGTTTGTTGGCATCTGTATAAAATGTACGAACTCCAGATATGGGTTTTTCCCGTACAATTTGAGGCAAGATCCAATCAGCTCTCTTTATAAGATCAATTCTATCGCTTTTGGATATTTGCTGTTAATTTCTTCCAAAAAATTAATGCAAGCTTTTTGCCAAGGTTTACTTTCTATCCATAATTTTTCAATGTCCTCCTTAGTTAAAGGTATGACAATTTCTGCTGGGTCTATTCCTGCTAATTGACAAAGTCTCAATTTTCCTTTCCAAATCAAGTCAGAGATCTTTTCCACATAAGTTTTTAATTTTTATTTGGTTTATTTGGTAAAAATATTCATTCCAATATAATATCTTCCCTCTGCATTAATATTCCTGTAGGAGAATGCCTAGGAGGTAAAATAACCAAAATGTAATCCAGCTTTGGATCAATACAATCTACGTGCCCTTCTTTACTTTTCGTTACTTTCTTTTCTACCAAGGCCAATTCTTTCTCAGCTTCAGGTGATAATTCTCTTGGACTATTTAAGTCCTTGTCACCTTCTAAGGTTTTGAACAAATTATTCAGTTCATCATTTTTTACCCCAACAATAGTTCTTAGATGAGAAATGTCTCCAAATAATCTTTGAAAGTCATTAAGAGTCTGTAGTCGAGCTCTCCTAATTTGCACCTTTTGGGGTCTAATTTTTTTGTAGCTCTATTTTATATCCCAAATAATTAATAGAATCTCCTCTTTGTATCTTTTTCGGAGCAATTTGTAATCCCCAGCAAGGCAAAATTTTCTTTACTTCTTCAATCATTCTTTCTGAAGTATCTGCATTTGAGTCAGCTAGTAAAATATCATCCATATAATGATAAATTATAGATTTAGGAAACTTTTTATATACTACTTCCAATGGCTATTGTACAAAATATTGGCACAGAGTTGGGCTATTCATCATTCCCTGAGGGAGGACCCTCCATTGAAATCTTTTAACCGGTTGAGAATTATTATAAGTAGGCACTGTGAAAGCAAATCTTTCTCTGTCTTTTTCTTGTAAGGGTATTGAAAAGAAACAGTCTTTTAAACCTATGAGAGGCTATCCTTTTGGTAACAGAGTAGGCAATGGAATTCCAGATTGTAGAGAGCCCATTGGCTGAATTACTTTGTTAATTGCTCTAAGGTCTGTTACCATTCTCCATTTACCAGATTTCTTTTTAATAACAAATACAGGAGAATTCCAAGGGCTGGTTGATTCTTCAGTATGCTGAGCATTTAACTGTTCTTCTACCAGCTCTTCTAAAGCCTGGAGTTTCTCTGTTGTTAAAGGCCATTGCTGAACCCATACAGGCTTGTCTGTTGACCATTTTAAAGGTAGAGCTGTTGGTGTTTTTGGAAGATTATCAGTTGTTGTGCCCTGTTTTGTATAACATGGATGGCTGGTGACCACTTATTAGAATAATATCTTCTAATATTTCTCTCAGAAACATATACTAGTTTATGATTTGTTTCTGAGATTGGAGGGATGTTAATCTGAGTATTCCATTGTTGCAACAAGTCTCGACCCCACAGGTTCATAGCTATGTTAGCCACACATAGTTTTAATTTTCCTCTCTGTCCTTCTGGACCTATACATTCGAGCCATCTTGCACTCTGTTTCACTCGAGATAATGTCCCAATTCCTAACAGTTGAATGTTTACCTCCTAAAGAGGCCAAGTTGGATGCCAAAATTCTGAGTGCAATTATGGTAATGTCCGCACCTGTGTCTACCAGACCAGACAACAAAACACCATTTATTTTTATCGTTAATTTTGGTCTTTGTTCATTAATAGAAGTTTGTCAAAAATTTTTCTTTATGTTTTTTCCTGAATTTCCTATTCTCTGTTTCATCATCCTGACCAGCATGATTTATTCCAATAGGCATTTGGTTATTTAGTTGCTTTGAGTAGGGGTTTCCTCTACAACTGCAGGAAAGGTTTGAACTGGATTTACTGTGGGGACCTGCCTGAGGCCCCTCTGGGAGTTTCCCGAAGCCCAAGGCAAAGGATTACCCTGTCTGTCCCAAGCCAAACGGTTTTTAATGGATTCTTGTCACGGTGGGCGCCAAATGTAGATGTAACCAACCGTCTTATTAAATAAGAAACACAGAACCAATGCAAAGAAGAAAGCCAAGAGGTCAGAGCTAAGAGCTAAAACCTTACCCTTCCTCCTGCGGTGGTCCTACCTCTCTGAAAGAGAGCTACTTCCTGTGTTAAAGTCTTTATAAAGACTTTTGGTTCTGCCTTCTCATTGGTTGTAAACCCAACCACATGACTGCCTCGTCACTGCCTGTCTGTACAGACCTCCAGGTCTTCTATGGTTGGTATTAAAGGCGTGTGTCTCCAATGCTGGCTGTATCCCTGAACACACAGAGATCTACCTAGCTCTGCCTACCAAATGCTGGGATCAAAGGTGTGCACCACCACTGACCAGCTTTCCTATGGCTTGCTAATAGCTCTGACCCCCAGGCAACTTTATTTATTAACATACAAATAACATTTTAGTACAAAATAAAATATCACCATAGATCTCTGTAAATTTGAGGCCAGCCTGGTCTACAGAGTGAGTTCCAGGATTGCTAAAGCTACACAGAGAAACATTGTCTCAAAAATTTTTTATTTTGTATATTGATACAATTTAAAGTTATTTTTGTTTTATTGTATATATGTTTCTATTCTTGTTTAAGATACTTTTGTATATTGATACAAATTTAAAGTTATTTTTATTATACTGTATATATGTTTCTACTCTTGTGTAAGGTATTGTACCTATGCAGCTCATTTAAAAATATATTGTAAAGTTCTAGTCCTTGAAAGCTATTTAGGATAATAAAGTAAAACAATTAGTAGTTAGTCATCTATAACAATCAAACTTATAGTCATGTTAGGTATGTTTTCTAGTTCAAACAGAGATATATTTTAAATAGGTGATCTTCAAACATTTCAAAGACCTGTAGAATATGCCATTTAAAATGTTTTAATAACAAAGCTTTTCATAACTGTGAATCATGTATGCTCCTGGAAGCACCAATTTACTTCAAAAAAGGATGATAGGCATCAAAGAACCTCCATATGGAGTTTGCTTTCTTTTATAGCAAAGTTAGCCACTGGGCACAACACTGCCCTTGCCTCAACTGTTGACAGTATGCTGTCCAAACTGGATAAACAGGACACAAAAGAAGGCAACTGCTGAAGTTTACCAAGACAAAATAGGGCAGTCCTTCAAAATTCCTGCTTCACAGAAAAGTGTGTCAGATATTCTAGGCCTGTGGGCTAAAGATGGATGCCCCAGTATTGCAGAGGAACCTCGGGTGTCTCTGTTATTTCTATAGTTTTGAAAGTCGTTTGCTCTTCACTTCTTGTTTACTCAGGGAATATTAAATCCTTCTTGGGTCTCTGATGGTGTTGAATACTAGATAGTTATAGTTACAGTTTTCCTTAGTTCTTATAGAAAATAAATTAGGTATAAAACTTTGGACTTACCAAGATAGGACAGAAAATGAAATATTTTCTCTGAATTTGCCTAATACAAATGGACTGGATATTGTGACTATAATTTTTACTTGATAATTATTCTTATTATGTATATATAGTTTTACTATGTTAGAGTTAAAACCTTTCCTTTTATTTATTTTTTGCAGTCTTAAGTCTTCTTTGTCTTTTTTTATTATTAAGAAATTTTCTATTCATTTTACATACCAACCACAGATCATCCTCTCCTCCTTCCTCCCACCCCCCCAGCCTTCCCCCCTGCAAACCACCTCCCATTCCCACCTACTCCAAGGCAAGGTCTCCCATGGGGAGTCAACAGAGCCTGGTACATTCACTTGAGGTCCAAGCCCCTCTCCCTGCATCAAGACAGTGTAAGGTGTCCCACCATGGGCACTGGGCTCCAAAAAGCCCACTCATGTACCTGCGATAGATCCTGATCCCACTGCCAGAGGGCCCCTTAAGCAGGTCAAGCTAAACAACTGTCTCGTCTATGCAGAGAAAATGTTTCCTTTTAATTTAGACAAAAAGGGGGAAATGTTTTGGGATAATCTTTTTGTACACTTAGAAGATGTGTCACTGTGATTGGTGTAATAAAAAGCTGAACGGCCAATAGCTAGGCAGGAGAGAATAGGTGGGACTTCCAGGGTGAGAGGAGAATGCCAGGAAGAAGAAGAAGAAGAAGAAGAAGAAGAAGAAGAAGAAGAAGAAGAAGAAGAAGGAGATTTTTGCCAGCAGACTCAGAGGAAGTCAGACATGCTGTACTGAGAAAAAATAAATAAATAAAAGCCACATGGCAGAATGCAGACTAAGAGAAACAGGTCAATTTAAGTTATAAGAACTAGTTGGAAACAAGCCTAAGCTAAAGGCCAAGCTTTCATAATCAATAATAAGTCTCTGTGTCATTATTTTTGAGCTGGCGGTCCCAACTAGAAAGTGCTACCACAGCCAGGTCTGCACAACTCCACTCCATACTATTCTGCTCTTCTCTCCTTTTTTTTTTTTTTTTTTTAATTGAAGGTGAGCTCTCAATATGTAGCATGAGCTATCCTTGAATTCATAAGCATTCCTGAGGGCTGAGAACACAGGCATGGCTCAGATTGTTCTGTCCTTCCTCCCCTCCCTTCCCCTCCTCTCCTCTCCCCTCCCCCTTCTCTCTTTTCCAGAGCCCTATATCCCCGAGTTCAAGGCTGTTGCGGATCTCCTCCTCACCATGTCGTGAACAGTATGCTCCAACACTGTGTGCTCAGGGCTCCACAAGCTCCACCTCTTCTCTCCCTGCCATCCTCGAAGTGGCCACCAGAGGGTGATCTCTTCTCAAAAGGCAAATCTGTCCTCCAGTTTAAAACCTCTGCCCGGTCACTCCTGTTTACTGGGAGGTCTAATGGGCAGTCGCACTTAGTCTCAAACTCACAGAGATCCACCAGTCTCTGTTTCCAGAGTCCTGAGATTAAAGGTGTGTGCCACCACCACCTGGCCCTGTTTGTCTGGATTGTTTGGTTTGGGCTTTTAAGACAGGATCTCACTTTGGAGCACAGGCTAGTCTTGAACCTGTGAATCTCCTGCCTCAACTTCCTGAGTGCTGAGATTATAGGCATGAGCCGCTATACTCCGAAGAGCTCACAGAGCAGGAGGCCTCTGAGCCCTGGGCTTTGCTGGAGACCAGCTGCCTACCTGGAGGGGAACACCTCAGTGCAATTCACAGTCCACTTCCAGAGGGCCTTCCCAGGCCTGCAACCTCAGGTGGCTCAGGCCCCCCCCCCCTTAAAGATGCCTGACACCCCACTTGCTGTATTAGGTGAAGTGGAAAACATCGATCATCTTGGCACTAGGGAAGCCAAGGTGGGAAAATAGTGAGTCCAAGGCCAGCCAGGGCTCATAGTGAGATCTCATCTTGTTTAAAAAAAAAAAAAAAAGGAAAACACACACACACACACACACACACACACACACACACACACACACACCCCTACATATACATACACACATATATAACAAAAAAGAATAAAATCAAACAAAAAAGTCTGATGATCTGCACTAAAGAACACGGAGCAGCTCATTAATTTGAAAAGGTTATTTTCAAGATTTATTTTATTGATTTTGTGTATGTGTGTGGGTCTGTGCAAGTGCATACAGGTGTCCACAGAGGCCAGAAGAGGGTATCCAGTCCCCTAAGCTAGAGTGGTAGGTGGATGTGAGCTGCCACTTGGATGCTGAGAACCAAATTCAGGTCCCTGTGGAAGCAGCAAGTGCTTTTAACCTCTGAGCCGTCTATCCAGCCCCTGTTTTGAAAAGAAGGGAAACATTTCATCATTCATCATGCCTTGAGAAGCTATGTCTCAGCACATTTACGGTAACGGAAGACAAATCTCCCATCAGGGATTCCAGATAACCCATGACAGCAGACTGGTAGAAGGAAAATACAGCTTGTTTCTTTGTGGTTTGTTTTTTGTTTACTTGGCAGTGCTGAGGTCTTTACAAATGGTAAGCATAAGGTTTGGTGTGGTAGGGAACAAGTTTAATTCCAGTACTCCTAAGGCAGAGGCTGGGGGATCTCTGTGAGTTCAAGGCCATCCAGGTCTACATAGCAAGTTCCAGGCCAGTCAAGGGTACACAGTGAGACCCTGTCTTAACAAAGAAATATCCAAATGTGTGCCAGGCATCCTCTCGTCGTGATGAGAACAGCCACTACCCAATACACAGAGATACAGAGATGACTCTAACATGACCTTGTCCTAAAAGAGTTCACAGTCAAGGCTGACAGTTCTTCTATCTCTCTGACTCACAAAGCTCCCAAGGGTGTTCCTAGAATTGGACAATCCTGCCTACGGACTCAACAAGAGAGGCTTCCATTATGGCTGCGTTGAGATGGCCAGGCTGTAATGAAACTCGGCTGGAGAACAACAGCTCCAATTGACTAAATAATAATTCCTCCCATTACCTGAGCCTCTGTGCCAGAAATCCGGCACGAAGCCCTTTCCCCGCATCATCTCATTCAGCCCTTACTGGAAACGAGGTGTTAGGTCTTCTGTATAGAGAGGGCGATGTCGTGATTCACCAGCGAGCGTGACATCAGTGATCCATCGCCTTCTGAGCCTCCAGAGCGTTCCTCTAAGTGCTGCCCTTCTGAGTCAGGCTCTGCGATGACGGGCCAGCTGTTTAACCCTTGTGTCCCTGGTCTCCTCCCCTGTCTGAAGAATGAGCTCCTTGTGAAGGTTATGGGGTGCCTGAGGGATGCTGGCAGTGTAGTACAGTGGGCACACTGCTTGCCTAGCAAGCAAGCAGGAGGCCCTAGGTTCCCTCTCCAGCACTGCACAGATCCAAATGGAGCATGGAGTCACGGTGCAGGCCTGTCATCCCAGGGAGACTGAAACAGGAAGACTGGGGGTTGAAAGGCATCCTCAGCTCCATGAAGAGCCAGAGGCCAGCCTGGGCTACACGAAACCCTGTTTTCGTTTTAAAGCATGTGGGGCTGTCACGATGGCTCAGGGGGTAAAGGCACTTGCCACCAAGCCCTACAGCCTGGTCTCCAACCCAGCACCCCATGGCGGTTAAGAGAGCCAGCTCCTCAGAGTTGTCCTCTGACTTCCACGTGGGAGCTGTGGCACATGGGTGCCCCCCTCACCCATAATTAAGCAAATTATTTTTTTGTTGTTTGGGTTTTTTGTTGTTGTTGTTTGTGTTTGTTTTATGTGAATTGGTGGTGTTGGGTCTGCATGAGGGTGGCAGATCCTCTGGACCTGGAGTGACAGACAGTTGTGAGCTGCCATGTGGGTGCTGAGAATTGAACCCAGGTCCTCTGGAAGAACAGCGCTGAGCCATCTCTCCAGCCTGCAAATGTAATTTTTTAAATGACTCGATTTTTTGAAAGTTTTGAGGCTACGTTTCTTGTTTTATTTTTTGAGACAGGATTTCTTTTCTTTTTCTTTTCTTTTTTTTTTTTTTTTTTTTTTTTTTTTTTTTTTTTTTTGGTGTGTGTGTGTGTGTGTGTGTTTTGAGACAGGGTTTCTTCTCTGTGTTGTCCTGGCTGTGCTGAAACTTGCTCTGTAGACCGGACTGGCCTCAAACTCCCAGAGATCCACTTGCCTCTGCCTCCTGAGTGCTGGGATTAAAGGTGTGCACCTCCACTGCCCAGCAAGACAGGGTTTCTCTGCGTAGGCCTGGCTGTTCTGGAACTCACTATGTAGACCAGGCTGGCCTTGAACTCAGAGATTTACCTGCCTCTGGCTCCCAAGTGCTGGGACTAAAGGCATGAAAGTATTTTATTTTGTTTTACATGTTGCCCACATGAATGGCTGTGCACCACGTATGTGCAGTGCCCGTGGAGACCAGAAGAGGGCATCAGATCTCTTAAAACTGAAGTTATAGACAATTGTGAGCCACCATGTTGGGAATCAAACCCAGGTCCTCAGGAAGAACGGCTGCTGAGCCATCTCTCCAGTCCCAACAAATGCTCAAACAAACAAACAAACAAACAAAAAACCAGCATGTGAGGTGCTTTTTGTTTTGTTTTGGTTTTGTTTTGGTTTTGGTTTTGGTTTTTCAAGACAGGGTTTTCCTGTGTAACAGTCCTGGCTGTGCTGGAATTCGCTTTGTAGACCAGGCTGACCTCGAACTCACAGAGATCTGCCTGCCTCTGCCTCCCAAGTGCTGAGACTAAAGGTGTGCGCCACCACCTCCCAGCTGCTGATTGGATTTGGTGTTACCTAGGAGACACACCTCTGAGTATGTCAGTGAGGGTTCAGAGAGTTTAACTAAGGAGAGAGGATGCACCCTGAATGTGAGTAGTACCATCCCATGGGCTGGGGTCCAAGACTGAACAGAAAGGAGAAAACAGGCTAGAGTATTCGTCCTTCTCTACTTCCTGCCCGTGGAGGCAATGTGACCAGCTGCTGCCACCGGAATGGACTGTACCTTCAAACTGTGAGTTGAAAGAAACCTGTCTTCCCTTCAGCTAGCATTGGTCAAGTATCTTATCTTGTCATGGCAACTATGAAAGTAACAAACACACACCCCATCACGGCGGGGCTCCAAACCTCCCCCAAACAGCGCCACCTGCTGGGGACCAAGTTTCAAACACATGTGCCCGTGGGGACACTTCACACCCACTGTAACCACCCGCCTACGGCGGCGTTCTGAGAATTCTGCCAAAGCTCTTTGAAAACACTCTGGATGGTGCTGTGATTCATAATGCATCATGGCCTCAAGAGGACCCTGGAACACAGGGCTGCTGAGTCAAAAGCCTTCTCTCCTGCCTCTCCAAAGGTCTTGGCTAATATTAAACCGAGGCTGCGGATGTTTCAGAGACAGAGTGTTTGTCTACCATGCACAAGCTCCTGGGATCAATTACTCCTGTCACAAGAAAGAGGAGGAGGAAGAGGAGGGGAGGAGGAGTCAAGGTGTAGCCCACATTCCACACTTAATTAGGATCCCCAAAGCTATCATGGCTGTCATCTGGTTTTTATGGTGGGGCTTGGTGGCATTGGAAGTCATAAAGATCTGCCTGCCTCTGCTTCCCGAGTGCTACCTGCTGCCCTTTCAGAGGACCTGGCTCAAGCTCCCAGCACTCTCATGGCGGAGGATCACAACCGTCTGCAACTCCAGTCCCAGGGGATCTGACCCCTTCTTCTGGCCTCAACCTGCACCAGGCACACAGGTGGTTCATAGACACACGGACAATCAAAACACCCACACACATGCACAAAGAAAAGAAAAAAATACAAAAGGGCCACCAACCACTCTCATCTCTCCCGTCCAGTTCCCCGGCCAGGACAAGGATCAGAGTTCTGTCCACAAGACTTCATGTCACCCACATCCCGGCTGTACCGGATGCCTGGTGCCCCCTTGGGCTCCAGTTGGCTCAGGTCCATGAGGAGGAGGGTGGGGGTTTCTGCTTCATGCCCTTGGAGGCTTCACAGTTCTGAGTCACTCTCCAAGCCACCACAGAACACCACCAGAACTCTGAACCCACTGCTCATCAGACCTGGTGCCCACGTCCCTCCTCTGGGACCCGAGTCCCAGCTAGTATCCAGGAGTGCGCACAGCCCAGGGCCTGCTCGTCTTCCTCCCAGGCTGTCCAGGCTGGGACGTGATGCCTCTGCCCTGACACCTGTCTCTGTCTACACGGGCCTCCTCCTCTCTACTTCTCAGCATCGCAGATCCAGCTCCAGAAAAGCAGAGGACATGCAGAAAGTCACCATCTCACAGGGACAAAATGGCGCCCTTCATGGAGACCCCCATGGTGCAGCTTGACCTTGTCTAATGACCCAGATTACTGGGCTAGCCTCCTGAGTCAGAGGTCCTTATACTTCATCTTTCCTATCCGCCTGTCTCCAATCTCCATGTTACTCACTTGTCCCCAGGGTTCCATGCCCAAGGAGACCCTTGCCAAATAGACAGCTTTCTTCAGAATCCCTCTCACTTCTGAGAAATGGGGTGCACTGATCTCGTCCAGGAAGACCCTCTCCCAACAGCTTGCCTTCCTTCCTGAACGAGGCAGCCCTCTCCCTATCACCTTCCTCTTCCCTGACCACCACTCCAACCCTTCCAGCCCGCCCCATTAACCTGTAACCCTTTTCTCCGTCCGCAGGGTCTCTTCCAGTCTCCTGTATGTCATTCCCTTGGGCGCTTTTCCAGTGACACTCCTGTGTAGGAAGGGCATACATATGACACCATGTTTTCCACATTCATGGTCCCCCTGGAGATGGATTTTGTTTTAATATATATATTTTGAGACAGGGTTGCACTATGTAGCCCTGGATAACCTGGAACCCACCGTGTAGATAGGCTGGTCTCAAACTCCTCACAGAAATCCATCTGCCTCGGAGAGGGATTTAAAGCCTTTTTTTAAAAGATGTATTATTTTGCGTGTATGAGTGTTTTGCTTGCTTGTCTGTGTGTTCCATATGTGGTTGGTGCCTGTGGAGGTCAGAGGAGAACATGGGATCCCCTGGAACTGGAGTTACGGATGGTTGTAAACCGTTATGTGGGTGCTGGGAACCAAGCCCAGGTCCTCCGTAAGGGCAGCGAGCTCTTACGCACTGAGCTGTCTCTCCATCCCTTAATCAATCAATCAATCAATCAAACAAACAAACAAACAAACAAGCTATCTTTTGCATCTGCAGGGCCGAGAGTCATGAGGTGTCATGTTTGAGGTTCTGGATGGGCACTTCCTGTGGCTAATCTCTCCCTAATTGTTCCTAGCCCCCATTCTGTCTGCTGTCCACTATTTTTGCTCCTATCTTTGGGTTCTTTGTAAGATGCCTTCTGCATCTTAGCTGGCTTCATCTCTTACCTCTTCCTTCCTTCCTTCCTTCCTTCCTTCCTTCCTTCCTTCCTTCCTTCCTTCCTTCCTTCCTGCCTCCCTTCCCTTCCTTCCTTCCTTCCTGCCTCCCTTCCCTTCCTTCCCTTCCCTTCCCTTCCTTCCTTCTCTTTCCTTCCCTTCCCTTCCCTTCCTCCCTCCCTCCCTCCCTCCCTCCCTTCCTCCCTCCTTCCTCCCTCCTCCCTTCCCTTCCTCCCTCCCTTCCTCCCTTCCTTCCAGCCTCAGGGATCTCAGTATTCCAGAAGTATGTGGTGGAAGAGGAGTGTAATGGGGTGGTGATGCATGGCTCTTCAGCATGCCCAGTGACCCTCCCCCACTCATCCCCTTCACCTGGAGCCACCATTCATGTTCATGAGATTAAAATCATGATGTAAGAATGCCAGAATGAGAATGGGGTGGGGAAGTGAATGCTGTCCGGGGCTTGGTCCATGTAGTCCTGAGCGACATCTCTCCCAGTGCTCTGGAGGTCAGGGTTTGCCCATACTGAGTCTGCCCAGACACTCTTTTGAGACTTAGTTCCAAGGTGTCAGTCAGACCGTGAAACAAGATGCACCAGACAACCTACGGTTTGGGCTTACCCTGGACCCCCTACCCCACCAGTTACCAGTACTCGCCTTTGGGGTTCAGGGACCTTAGAACCTTTGCGTATGCCCCCCCCCTTAGGAAACAGAAGCAGAGGGAAGTGGTTGGTGAGGTGGCTGAGTGAGTGAAGGGACTTTGCCTCTGAGCCTGCCCACCTGAGTTCAGTCCTGGAGCCCACACAGTGGAAGCTGAGATGATTCAGACAAACGGTCATCCGGCCCTCGAGTGTGCACACACACACACACACACACACACACACACACACACACACTAATGATAAATGTAATAAAAAGTACCTCAACAGGTCTGTGAGATGGCTCTGTGGGTAAAGGCACCCGTCACCAAGCCTGACCACCTAAGTTTATTTCCAGCACCCACATGATGAGAAAATTGACTCCTACAAATTGTCCTCTGACCTCCGCACGCAATCTGCAGCTCACTTGCACCCCCCCACACACAAAGAGAGAGAGAAAGAGAGATAAATAAAATGAGCTCTTCAAAGTGCAGTAACAAACTGACGTGACTCAGCAGAAGCACGGGGGATGCTGAGGGTAGGGGAGAGATGAGTCAAGTCCTTCGGGACTCTGGGAACCCCCTCCCGCCCCGCGCCCCGACTTCTGCCACCTACACCCCAAACAATCTTCTGCGAGAAGCACCCTTTGGAACGGTCTCCCCATCCTGGAAGCCGTGGAAGGAAACAGGAGCCTGAAGTCTTCGGTTAGTCAGAGGAGCCCCAGTTCCAGGCCACTCACGCTTTGCCCCACGGGACACGGGACCATGAATGGCTGCCGTCGCCGTGGGCCCGCCTGCTTGTGTTTTCTCCGGGAACGGGGCACGGCTGGTTCCGGTTATCTAAAAACGTAAATGGTTTTCTTCTCTCAGCACAGGGATCACAGGGATCAAATCACCATGCATAAGCAAGCACTTATCCGCGGAGCCATCTTGCTGATCCCTGAAGATACAAATGGGGGAGGGGGACGGTCAATAACTAACTTCATTTTCCGGATGAAGGGGGCAGGGGATTTCTAGGCATGCAGGTTTGTGTGTTAATGTGGTGTAGGCTGGGCAGGATGGGTTCCCCAAGAATGTCATTTCTGGCTCTGAGTCAGCGTGGCCAGACGCTTTGGCTCTGATGGAGACTCGACCCTATAGTTGCCCTCTTTCTTCAGGCTGGGTTTGGAGACCCAGGTAAAGCAGAGAGAGGATTCTTTCCCTAAGCTGGAAGTCTGAGAGTTTCACCTTTGGCCTGGCTCTGCCTATGAAAGCGTCTCGGGCCGGGTTTGCAATTTTCCCAAAGGCTCCTCTCCTATTGTAAAGAGAGTTGAACACCGTGATTGTTAATTTTTATTATTTATTGGAGATAGGCTCTTACAATGTAGCCCTAGCTGGCCTGGAAGCCACTATATAGACAAGGCTGGCTTGTGACGAGATCTGTCTGCCTCTGCCTCCTGAGTTTAACTGTTTATGCTGCTACAGTTGGGTATATTAAAAATTGTGTTAGCATATATTATTTGTATAGAATAATGGTTCATTCATTGCACATGTATCTGACCTAAGTACTTTGATCATATGTGTTCCCCATCCCCCTCCTTTATCCCACTGCCTGGTCCAGCTGGTCCTGGTTTTGTTTATGTCTCTGTGACAAATTCAATCTAGGAGAGCAAGGGTTTGTTTCAGCCCACAATTCCAGGCGACAGCCCATCACAACAGAAAAGTCAAGGTACCGGGACTGCTCACATCACACCCACAATCAAGAGCACGGAGAAATGAGTGCGTGCACGTCCAAGCTCAGCTCGATCTCTCCACTTCATACAGCCCAGGATCCTCTCCCTAGGGAATGGTGCTGCCCACAGTGGGCTGGATCTTCCCCTGTCTATAAACGCACAGTCAAGACAATCCCGTGCAGACATATCCACAGGCCAGCCTGCTCTAGACAGTCCTTGAGACTTTCTTCCCAGGTGATTCCAGGCTGAGACAAGTGGACAAAGGAAACTAACTCTCACACCCCCTGACCTTCTTCCTCTCCCCAATTAGTCCTCCTATTTTCATGGTTGAGTGTGTGTGTGTGTGTGTGTGTGTATGGTGTGTGTGCATAGGGTATAGTGTGTGTGTGGTGTGTGTGTATAGTGTATAGTGTGTGTGAGTGGTGTGTGTGCATAGTATATGGTGTGTGTGTATATGGTGTGTATGTATAGTGTATGGTGTGTGTGTGTGGTGTGTGTGTATAGTGTATAGTGTGTGTGTGTGGTGTGTGTGTTTGCATAGTATATGGTGTGTGTGTGTGTATGGTGTGTGTACATAGGGTATAGTGTGTGTGTGTGTGTGTATAGTGTATAGCGTGCGTGTAGTATGTGTGTATAGTGTATAATGTGTGTGTGTGGTGTGTGTGAATAGTATATGATGTGTGTGTGTGTGCATGGTGTGTGTGTGTATGGTGTGTGTGCATAGTGTATAGCGTGTGTGTGTGGTTTGTGTGTATAGTGTATAGTGTGTGTGTGTGTGGTGTGTGCATAGTATATGGTGTGTGTGTGTATGGTGTGTATGTATAGTGTATAGCGTGTGTGTGTGGTGTATGTGTATAGTGTATAGTGTGTGTGTGTGGTGTGTGTGCATAATATATGGTGTGTGTGTGTATGGTGTGTGTGCATAGTGTATAGCGTGTGTGTGTGGTGTGTGTGTATAGTGTATAGTGTGTGTGTGTGTGTGTGTGGTGTGTGTGCATAATATATGGTGTGTGTGTGTATGGTGTGTGTGCATAGTGTTATAGCGTGTGTGTGTGGTGTGTGTGTATAGTGTATAGTGTGTGTGTGTGTGTGTGGTGTGTGTGCATAGTATATGGTGTGTGTGTGTATGGTGTGTGTGCATAGTGTATAGCGTGTGTGTGTGGTGTATGTGTATAGTGTATAGTGTGTGTGTGTGTGTGTGGTGTGTGCATAGTATATGGTGTGTGTGTATGGTGTGTATGTATAGTGTATGGTGTGTGTGTGCATGGTGTGTGTATAGTGTATAGTGTGTGTGCATAGTGTATGGTGTGTGTGCATAGTGTATGGTGTGTTTGTGTGTGTGTGTGTGTGTGTGTGTGTATACCAACGTGCTTCATCAGGGCTCAATACAGAAGATGAATGGGAGGTTATTTACAGGAACAAGGGTAACACAGCAGTGGTTTCATCATTGAAGAAACTGTCCCACCCTCCCCTGCTGGAGGCCCTGGGAATATACGGCAGGTGACAAGAAGTATTCAATAGGTTGACCCATCAGACAAATAACTCTCTGATGGGAAGCCCCACTTGGTGAAGACTATGGGCCACTGACTGTAAATGACTTTGCTCCTGTCTGTCATTTTTCTCATGTGCTATTACATTTCTTCCCTAAGAACTGCTATGGGTGTTTTCCCACTGATTGTATGTTTATCTCATGTATATATTCCATCTATTGGGCACATATTTATCTGTGGATGGTCAGGAAGATGATTTCTGTGCAAGCTGTATAGTTTTGATGAATAGAAATAATACTAAGATATTTTTCATACTCAGACTGACATAAAATAACTGTGTTCTCAGCCACAAAGACAGCTTTCCACACATTTAGCTAAGACCTCAGAGCAAATCCAAAATAGACTAGTTGTCCCTGGAGACGAATTGCACAAGGGCAAGTTCCCAGGTGTCTGTTTGTGGAACCAAAGCCAAGCTGATAACGTTAAAGACATCAATTCCCCACAGCAATTGACTTTCTGCACATGCTCCTGGCCTCAAGGTCCAGCCAACTAGCTGTTTATTGTTTAAGTTCTGAATGTCAATGTCACTCTCTGTCTGGGAACCCTAACCACTCAGAGCTACGTGTCTGCTTTATTCACCATGCCCGGTCAGCGGGGCCTCCCTAGCTTGAGAGAAACCATGTGATTCCTTACGTGTATCAGAATGGCTCTGTCTCTTATTGTTTACTCAAGAAATGCTTTGTGACCCTGAAGATGTAACTCCTATTTGTCCAGAGATGTGTGCATAGGGCAGAAATGTGTCTGCAGAGGAAAGTGAGCGAGTGAGCGAGTGATCGAGTAAAGAGTGAGTGAGTGATGTAGTAGTGTGTGAAGGGATGTAGTGGAGTAGAGAGGAGAAAAGTGTGTAGAAGAGAGATGTGTGGAGACGGAGATGTGGAGCTATGTAAAAAGAGATGAAACTGCATATAGAGATGTATGACTGTGTAGGAGAGGATGTGTGCATGTAAAGAGAGATACATAGCAGTGTTTAAAGAACGTAGCTGTGTGGAGACAAAGAGTTTTCAGAAGGAGATATTTTATGTTTGTTTGTTTGTTTTTCGAGACAGGGTTTCTCTGTGTAGTTTTGGTGCCTGTCCTGGATCTCAATCTGTAGATCAGGCTGGCCTCAAACTCACAGACATCTGCTGTGGATATCATTCTATATAAATAAAACACTGATGGCCAGTGACCAGGCAGGAAGTAGGTGGCCAGGCAGGAGTAGGGGGACAAGGAGAGAGGAGAATTCTGGGAAGTGGAAGGCTGAGGGAGAGACACTGCAGCCACCGCCAGGAGAAGCAGCATGTGAAGACGCCGGTAAGCCACCAGCCACGTGGCAAGGTATAGATTTATAGAAATGGGTTAAGGCCGGGCGTTGGTGGCGCACGCCTTTAATCCCAGCACTCGGGAGGCAGAGCCAGGCGGATCTCTGTGAGTTCGAGGCCAGCCTGGGCTACCAAGTGAGCTCCAGGAAAGGCGCAAAGCTACACAGAGAAACCCTGTCTCGAAAAACCAAAAAAAAAAAAAAAAAAAAAAAAAAAAAAAAAACAGAAATGGGTTAATTTAAGATATAAGAACAGTTAGCAAGAAGCCTGCCACAGCCATACAGTTTATAAGTGATATAAGCGTCTGAGTGATTATTTCATAAGTGGATTGTGGGACTGCGGGGCTTGGGGAACCTGGAGAGAAGCCCTCCAGCAACAGACATCTGCCTGGCTCTGCCTCCCAAGTACTGGGATTAAAGGTGTGCGCCACCACCACCCAGCTCCAGAAGGAGATTTTTTGAGATGAAGTAAAAAAGAAAGTTACCATCAGAAAGTGTGTGTTTCCTTATCTACCCCTCAGATAGAAAAGTCTAGCTCTCACTGCATTTGTGGATTTTTTTGCATACCCTGGAGATGGTCTTGGAGCAGGATTTCCCAAAGGCCGAGGTACTGCCCTGTTAGCAATTAACTCCTTTTAGTCCTCAAGGGGCAGGGCCTTAGGAATCCTTCCCTCCTCCATGACCGGATGTGGATGGACTGTTTTGTGTTGATCTTGTTCAGGTCAAGCCCTGTAGATTGTAGTGGCCCCTGAGGAGCTTGGACAAGCTTTAAATCTAGTTTCTTTTTTCCCCTCACCCAGGCTGGCTTCACTCGAGGCAGATTACAAAGACTCAGGCAAGAAAGAGGAGGCGGGGGGGGGCGCGCCTCCGCCCGGGGGCGAGCCAGGTGGATTCTGTGGCGGGCAGTGGTCTACAGTGAGTTCAGGAAAGCGCAAAGCTAGCAGAGAAATGTTCGAAAAAAGAAGAGGAGGCGGGAACTCTTCTTTACAAATATTTTTTAGAGGCTGGAGAGATGGCAAAATCCAGTGTTTCTCAACCCTCCTAATGCTTCGATTCTTTAATACAGCTCCTCATGTTGTGGTGACCCCCCCACTATAAAATTATTTTGTTGCTACTTCACAACTATAATTTTGCTACTGTTATCAATCATAATGTCATTATCTGATACACAGGATATCTGATATGCGACCCCTGTGAAAGGTTCATTTGACCCCACAGGGTCTTGGCCCACAGGTTGAGAGCCACTGGCTTAAGCAGTTACGAGCACTTAATGCTCTTACAGAGAACCTCAGTTCCGTTTCCAGCACCCACTTTGGGCAGCTCACAACTACCTGTAATTCCAGTTCCAGGGCATCCAATGCCCTGACATCCTTGGGCCCTGTAGGCATGTACCTCATCCACAAACATACATGCAGGAAAAACACCCATAGGAAATAAATAAACAACATTTCCTTCAAACACCTCTTGTGCCGCAGCTGGTTCCCCTTTAAGCCAAACTAATATCATCCCCTGCAGAGCTGGGGGTCTGTGTCCCCGGGGTCTTGACTGTGGAGGTTTCATCAGGTAGCATGAAGGGAACGCTGTAATTGGCTGAGAGACCATGGGGGATTTGATTGGTTGTGTGGTTCATATGAGGAAATAGGTCTGGAGCGGGAGTTATCGGGACTCGGGGAGGGAGGTCGTTTCTCCTCGACCTTGTCTCTGGGTGGAGAAAATAGAAGAACTGGCCACCAAGAGCATGCCAGGTTCATAGGGAGGGACTCGGCAGGAGTCCTGGAAGGGATGCATAGAGAAGCTCTTACAGGGGAGTCGTGAGGACTCCAGCAAGAAAGAGAGAAGAGGAGGGAGGAGAACTGTGGTGGGGAATTTGTCCCCTGCATCAGCAGTGGTCCAGGAGGGAGGGGGGGAGGAGGAGCCTGATGGGTGGTGGCACAAAACTTGAATCCCTGCACAAGGAGGCAGAGGCAGGCTGGCCTCTGAGTTCAAGGCCAGTCTCATCTAGCTACATAGGGAGTTCCAGGCAAGGAAGGAGGAGGAGGAAGGAGGAGGAGGGAGGGAGGGAGGGAGGGAGGGAGGAAAGAAGAAGGAAGGAGGAGGAAGGAGGAAGGAAGGAAGGAACTCCAAATGGGAAGGAGGTAGTTTGTAGTCTGATTCCTACAAAAAGGCAGACCAGTTTGGAATAGGCAGCAGGGAAGTCTCTAAGGGCTCGGGAACAGCTAGAGGAGACTCGGAAGGCAAGATGGAGGAGAAGAAGCAGAATGCCGGCTCCAGTTAGGGGCCCCGTAGATTCTCAGGACGGAAGCACAGGAAGGGGAGAGGAGGCCAGCGGAGTAAGGCTACATCTGGGACCCTGGAGCGGATTGAACTGTGTGGCACAGAGGACCAAGAAGCTGAGAGCCAGAACTCAGAGCTGGCCTGGACTCCAGGCCCCAGAGCCGTGGTTCTCAACCTTCCTAACGCTGCGACCCTTTCTTATAGTTCCTCATGGTGTGGTGACCCCCAACCATAAAATTATTTTAGTTACTACTTCATGACTGTAATTTTGCTACTGTTACGAATTGTAATGTAAACATCCGTGTTTTCCGGTGGTCTTGGGCGACCCTTGTGAAAGGGTCGTGGGAAACCCCGAGGGGAGTCGCGACCCGCAGGTTGAGAAACACTGTTCTAATTCATTCAAGGATAGTAACAATTTCCATTTGATGTCTACAGTGACTTAATAGAGGAAGCAAGCAGGTAGCGAGCTGGGGGTGTGGGTAAGTCTGGGGGCTAGAGCCAGAGATACGGGGCGAATGGTCTGGGATTGGATGCTCTCCAAGTCCTAGCGATGGGCTCTTCTTCCTCTCTGCACAGTCCCAGCTATACCAGCCTCCTGGAACCTGGCCTGTCACCTGAGTGATGTGGTCAGCGGCTTGGGGGCCAGGTGAACCACAGCCGTGGCAGGGGTGGAGGCTGAGAGACAGCCCCCTAGAGGCCTCCCCCTGCAGATCACGCTGGAGTCCGCAGTGTGAGCCTCTCCCAGCCTGGAGACCCTGCTGGCGGGGGAAGCTGCGTGTGGTACCAGGAGGGCGCCGCACCGGGAGTGGCCTAGGCTCCCGCACTGTTTCTGCTCACAGTCAGTCAAGGGACAGCCTCCGAGGGCCAAGCTGGTGTGGCTCCTCCGAGGCAACCATCTGCCCTCCAGCCCCAACGGAAGAAATACTTCTTAATCTTAAAAGACAAAGGCTGGCCTGGGATCCCATCGCCACGGCCAGGTGATCCTGCCAATTCTTTAAGAACCTAAAACACTCTAACTGGAACCTTCCCGTTCCCTTCTCCTCTTCGACTCCATCTTCTGATCCGTCTCCCTCGGGTTCATCCCCCTTGGAGACCCAGGGATGGAAACAGCCTTATTCCCGGCTTGCTCCAAACTCATCCATCTTTCCGTGGAGATCCAGGTAGTGGGACTCTTCTGACTCTAGTCCAGCCCCGCTACTTTGGGGGACCCAGACTTTTCACCCAACTTACTCCAAACCTCCTGAGCATCGGCCCATGTGAGGGGCTGTGGGAGTGATGACGTTGAGAAGGAACAGCCTCTGGCCTCGGGTGCGTGCTCGTTTGTGGTCCCCGCAGAGCATTCTTTCAGCCCTGTTTACTGAAGGGAGGATTCCGTCTTCCTAGCCTAGCCCTACGGGTCAGCACCGCTGCCCACCATCTTCCGACCAGGGCGAGCTGAGACACGGCCCTCCTGCTGCTGTCGTGGCGCCACCATCACCCCTTAGGGCCGTCGGTGTGACCGACAGCTGCTGTTCAAGACCAGAGGCCGGGAGCGGCGAGCGGACCGACGGACAGCGAGCGCATGCTGTGCCTGCACCCCTCCCTCATTCTGCCCGGTGGAGAAGGCCAGAGTGGCTTTCCGCAGCTCCAGTGCGCAAGTGCAGACCAGCAGCTGTGGCACCTGCAGCGGCGACAAGCCCCTGGCCAGGCTGCGCCAGCGCCACTTGGCATCAAGCTGCGCTCACAGCTGGCTGACTCGTCGGAACAGCCGGGGAGGGTCGGGTTAGCCAAGGGTTAGCATTGCGCAGCACCTGCGGGAGGGACGGACATCTAAGGCCTCTCCTCCGGAAAGGAGCAAGGAGCTCTTTAGAACCCCCCTCCCCACCCCCACCTCCACACACACACACTGCAGATCCTCAGCCAGCCCCACATCTGCCATTCCCAAGCTCCGCCCCGCTCAGAAATAGGCTGGTTCTCAAACAAACACACAAAACCAACTTTTTGTTTTTATATTTAATTATTTTGTGTATTTGTAAGAGCATCACTGTATGAGTGTGAGAGTCGGAGGGAAACTTTGGAAGAGTTCTTTCCTTTCCCTATATTGATTGGTCCAGGGGATCAAATTCAGGTTGGCAGGCTGAATGACAAGAGCCTTTGTCCACTCGCCATCTTGGGGGTCCTAGCCTCCAAATCTTTCTTTTTTAGACTTACTTTATTCCATGTGTGTGAGTGTTTTGCCTGCATAGACCATATGTGTGCCTGATGCCAGAAGAGGCCAGAAGAAGACACTGGGTCCTTTGAAATTGGAGTTATGTGGGTGCTGGGAACGAACTTGGGTCCTCTGCAAGGACAGGAAGTGCCCCTAACTGCTGAGCCATCTCTCTAGCCCCCTTCCTCTTTTAAAGGTTTACTTTTAATTTTTTAAGAAAACAGTATTTTCTTTTTTCTTTTCTTTATTTTGTTTTTCAAGACAGGGTTTCTCTGTGTAGCTTTGTGCCTGTCCTGGAACTCACTTTGTAGCCCAGGCTGGCCTCGAACTCACAGAGATCCGCCTGCCTCTGCCTCCCGAGTGCTGGGATTAAAGGCGTGCGCCACTACCGCCCAGCTGAAAGTTGTATTTTTATTTTACGTGTATGGGTGTTTTCTCTGCATGTATGTCTGTCTGTGTGCAACCTGCATGCAGTGCCCGAGGAGACCAGAAGAGGACATTGGATTCTTTGGGACTGGAGTTACAGATGGTTGTGAGACTCCATGTGGATGTTAGGAACCAAACCCAGGTCCTCAGCCAGTAAGTGCTCTCAACAACGGAGCCATCTCTCCAACCCCTAGGTTCTAATTCCTAACTCCCTAACTTTTCCTATCTTGCTTGCTAAAAAGCACCCCAAAATGCCCTTGCCCACATCAGTGCCTGGGGGAATCCCCCTGCATGGCCCCACTTCGAGCCCTTCTAAGAACAGGTCCCTTCAGAGTCCTTCCCTGTAGCAGAACTGAAGAATGCTCTGGCTGGCTTCTCTCTTACACCCCCTGGTGGACGCGAGCAAAAGTGTGTGCAGCATTCAGACCCTGGCTACTAGGAGAGTGCTTCGGTATTTATCCTCACTCCCGGAGCTGGCCCGGGGTCCCCCGCCTCAGCTTCTGTTGACCAGCAGACACTGCCTCTTCCACTCTGCCCGTTTTTCTCCTCCTCCCTGAACTTCAGTCTCTAACTTGGTTCCCCCTGTGTCCAGTGCTCTAGCTTCACCCACCACCCAGTGGGTGAGAGACTCGGGACGTGAAGCGGATTTGTAACGCTCCCCATTCGGGCCTCTGTGTTTATCTCTGGTGAGGCATTTCCCGAACCTGTCCTCCCAGGGGTTGGGGGTTCCTAAAAATTTATCCAACTACAGTCTCACTTTTCAAGGCTCCACCCATAAACCTTCAACCCACGGGCGGTTCTGACTGGAAAATTTGGAGCAATAGAGGGCTATATCCCAGATATTTCTGGATGCATCTACCTCCATTGCTCTATAATGTGTGGATTTCCATCCCCCTCCCCTTAGACCGCGTCTCACCTATCCCAGTCAGGCCTGAATTTGACATGTAGCTGAGGATGGCTTTGAACTCCCGATCCTCCTGCTTCTACTCCCAAGTGCCAGGATTAAAGGCGCGCCTGGTGAGGCCCAGTTTCTGCAATGGGTTCTGGGGATGGAAGCCGGGGCTCAGGCCTTCTAGGCAAGCACTTTGCCAATTGAGCTGCACCCCAGCCTCAGCCTGGACTCTTTCTGCTGAAATATGAAAAGTAACCGTTGTGTTTATAGAGTGCGGCCTCCTTCGCTGCTGGATCCCCACACTAACGGGAGGGAAAGAACAGACTCAAAAAGATCCAAGTGGTTTCTAAGCCGATCCCGGTTGCCAGAAGCCTCACAGCAGGTCTCTAACCTGAGTGGTCCAAGCCCCGAGCATGCGCAGAACCTCTCTCGAGGTCATGCTGTTGAATTGAACTTCTTGTTGGTCAAGGGAACAGTTGCTAGGGAAATGTTACCTCCACTACAGAGTTTGCTGGAGCTGGAATCCAAGGTGTGGGCTGTGGAGAGCTCCAGGAGGATTCAAGGCTTGCAAGAGGGCACAGCCATGGCTGTCCAGATTCTTCCCAGTTCAGCCCTTGCTGCTTGCTGCTCTGCTCTGTCTCAGCCTGGCCTGCCACCTTTCTGGTCGCTCCCACTATGGCCATATGGCAATAAAGGATCTTTGGTTCTTCTTCTGTGTGTGTATGTTTCATTTCTTGTCCATGGGGAAGGATACACACCCCGTCCCGCCCCGCTCCCCCATCAGCCTGTATTCAAGAGGATCTCCAAGCCCGGTAGCAATTGGGCTAATGACGGGCAGGGAGGGATGCTGTCCATTGCTCTCCCCCACCTCCATCAAACAGAAGAAAGAACCCAGGTTGTATCTGGGCTAGCCCGGGGTCACCGTTTTTTCCCCTGGACATAGGAATGAATTGCTACCTAAATTATTGGGTTCCTCTCCTAAGTTCACTCGGTCCTCCAAGACCCCAGGCATCTAACTCCCACCTCTTTGGACCGTGCTTTCCAGACGCTCTGCCTTTCCCCATTTCTGGGTGGGCAGCGCGTGACAGAGGAGAGAAGGAGGTGGAAGAACCTGGGCACCGCCCCCCCCCGCCCCCGCCTCCTTCTCCGGAGCGGTGGAGACTGCGATCCTCAATCCTACCACACGGGGGCGCCAGGACAAGTGCGGACGCGGGCGAGGCAGCGCAAGGTGGTTCTCGTCCGTGTGAGTGCGCCCATGGGTGTCTTTGTGTGTCTGCCTTTCTGTATATGTGTGTGCGAGCCAGGGGGTGTCTGGGTGGGATGTGCTCGGGGCAACCAACCTGATGTATCCTCTGAAACAGGTACTCCAAGTGTCTTTTTCTTTTTATGAGGATGCTTAATGTGGTTATGTGTGGACGGGGAGGCAGGCGACTTACGTGTATTGTCGCGTGTGCACAGTGCATGCTGTGAGTCCCCGAAACTGCGTCTTGATTTTTGAAGTCACGTTTCATGAGGTGGTTTTTTGTTTGTTTGTTTGTTTGTTTTTTCTTTTTTTTTTTTTTTTTTAACCCTCTCCCACCACCCTGGGAAAAAAGGAATAAGGTCTGTCAGTGCAGATTGCCATCACTCCGGCACATCCTCAGCATTAAGTCTGGATGGCTCTGCTAAGTGAAGTGTGACATTGTGTTTGTTAAGTGGGTGTGTCTGAGAGTCGGAGTGTAACTCTGTAGGAGCGGGTCGTGTCCTGTGACAGGTGGATTTTGGAGGGGTTGGAGTAAGATTATGGAAGCACCCAATTTCTCTTGTTAGTTGTGAATGCCAGCTTCATTGTGTGTGAGTGTGAAACGTATGTGTGTGTGTGTGCACAAATGTGTGTGGTGTGTTTCCCTTTCCAGGTCTCTCGAGTAGCAGTCTCTCTATGTCTCTCCCATCTCTGCCTCTTTTTCTCTTTGCTTGGTGACTCATCTTTGCGGCAATGGCCTCCCCCGGCTTGCTGGGTCTCCCCTCCCCCACTCCGAAGTGGGTGGGTGGGGGTCTAATGGAATGGGACCCTGGTATTAAAAATCAGAGTGAGAATCCCCCCTTCCCACCATGTATCATTCGGAACCCTCTGCTTGGCTCCTCCCTGACCCTCTCTCCAAGTTCCTTCCCAGACTTGCCCAGCTTTGGATTGGCTTGGGGGCGGGGGGCGGGGGGCGTTTAAGACATGAATGGATTCTGAATCGGACCATTTCCAAGGGTCTTTAACACTTGTTTTGAGCTCCAAGTGGAGACCCCCGTCTCCTTACAAAGTGCCCCTCTCATTGCCCATCTCCACCCCTCCCCATGGCTGACGAAAGGAATGGCTGCAGAGGTGAGTCACCGGTTGGGGGAGGGGGAGCAGGAAAAGGGGGGGTGAGTGGCGGGGGGGGGGGTGGGGCGACGAAGCCCCTGCTCTTTCTCTCCCACACCTCCTAATGCCCTTCCCCGCCAGCCCTCATCCTTGGCTTTCCAAACCTTTCAACTCCGAGATCATGGTTCTGCTGAACCAACCTCACCTTCTCCTCCTACCCCTGGAATGCATGAGAGACTCAGAAACCAGGACCAAGACAGGTCCCTAGACACCAGCCAGAGAACATATTGGGTGTCCCCTCCGGGTCCTCATCTTAGCTACGCCTTTTAAAGTTGTCTCTCCGTGTCATTAACCATCTTGCCATCCTCCTCCTCTCCCCAATCCTAGGAACCTGCCCCTTGGCTAGATCTTTTCCTGTGTAGAGGCATCAGAGTCTCGAAAGGTGGTTGATAGGGTTGGGGGGTGCAGGGGAGTGTAGCTCAGTCAGTAGAGTGCTTGCCCAGCATACACAAAGCCCTGGGTTCAATCCCCAACACTGCATAAACTGGGCACCGGGGAGCATATCTGTAATCCTAGCACTTAGGAGGGGGAGGCAGGATCAGACAGCCAAGGTCATCTTCAGTTAGTTATATAGTGAGTTGGTGGCCAGCCTGGGCTACTTGAGACCCTGCCTCAGAAACAACAAAACAAAACAACAACAGAGGGAGAAGTTATGAAGAACATCCGTCATCCCTGGGAGGGGAGGTATGTATGACACGTGAATGAGCTGAGCTAGGGACCAGGTAGAGAGACAGAGAGTCAGTCCCAAGAGGCAGGAGGGGTTCAGACCTAGAAATGAAGTCGCCACGCCTGTCTGGTATCTGGGCCCACCTTGCCCATCGCCACCCTGTGATGACCAAGGGTCTTGAGATGTGAATTTATGAGCTGTTGCTTGGGTTTCCGGATAAGTAAGGATGGGGAGTTAGGGGTGATGGAGAAGTGGCGAAGGCTCCTAACAACCTGGGGTGAGGACTTGGGGGGCTGCAGACAAGTGGCTTCAGTTATGAGACGATCGCCCTGAGATCCGTAAGGTGAAGAAAGAAGAGAGGGACAAGGGAGGTCCAGAGAAGTTCCCATAAGCATGCGCGCACACCAATAGACAGCAAAGGATCCCCAGAAAAGCACACACACACACACACACACACACACACACACACACACACACACGCTCAACGCACTAAGCCAGACACCAGATGTGGGTGCATCCAAAGACCCCAAACAGCACAGGTATGTGCTGACAGTCCTAAGAGATTAGAATGTACATGGATGCACCCAGAGTCACACAGGTGGTAAGAGAAGCCCCCTCCCCCCCAACCCATTTAAACTGGAACCACATCTATCCAGCCTCAACCTGATTCACTTGCTTCTTCAAATTCTTTCTCTTTCTCTTCTCTGCTTTGGGTCTCTTTCATCTCTGTCCAGAGAAACGCACATACATGTACATGCACACGAGGGTGCTTACATATGCACACGAACCCACAGGTATACGGTTCCTCTGGGTGTCTGTCTCCTTTCCCGGGGATCTCAAACTTAGAGATCTCCCCAGTCGCCCCTCTTTGGTGAGCTCTCTCCCCCACCCTCCTCTCTCGGAAGGCTCTCCCCCACCTTCAGAGGTTGGAACCATCAGCTTTCTGAGTCGTTTTCCTTAAGGAAGGTAATGCGACCCCCGTCCTCAGCCTGCTGCTCCTGGAAACCAGGCTGAGATGCAGGGAGATGGGAGGGGAAAGGGAAGGAGGGGACTCTAGACGGGCAGGCTCTGGGTAGTGGTGTGGGGGGACTGTCAGGTGCTGCTGCTGCTGCTGCCGCGGTGGTGGTGGTGGTGGTGGTGGTGGTGGCGGTGGTGGTGGTGGTGGTGGTATCTCCAGGCCCTTCTTCCTCCTTTCTATGGAATGCCTGCTGTCACCTTGGCTCTCAAGTTTGTTGTTTTTTTTTTTTTTTCTCCCCTTTAGCCTGATCCTTCAACCTGCTCCAGGTTCCCTTCCCTTCCCCTGCCCCCATCTCCTCCTCCTCTCTCACCCCACCTTTTTCTCCGCAGAGCTGATGGGTTCTCTTCTGGGAAAGTCAAGCCACTGATGGAAGGGAGAAGCCACTGCTGGTTATAGAGGGATAGCACGTGAGTGTGAGTGTGTGTGCGCGCGTGCCCGCGCGTGCGCGCGCCCGATGTAGGGGGCTCAGAATGAGGGTCGGTAGCGGGATGGGATGACGGTAGGGCTGACTCTGAAAGAGGCCCTGAGACCCTCCACACACACACCCATCCCGGTTTCCAGCGTGTCGAGGTGCGGGGTGGGTGGGGGGGTGAGGCTCTGCGTGTGCCCACAAGCACCCCTGTGTCCGCAGCTCTTGTGTGTCTGGTGTGTGTCATTGTCCCCCCCCCCTTCCCTGCCCACGCCCCCGCACTGCTCTCCGCCTGCACCGCAGCCCCCTCCAGCCTCCCTCCCTCCTTCCCTCCCCTTCATTCCTGCAGTCACCGCTCCGGGGCCACCTTTCCCTCTCCTCTACCCCCTCCCCATTTCCGTCCTCCCATCCCACCCCCGCCCACGTCTGGTCTCCCTTCACCGGCCCCGGCTGCCTGATAGATTTTCTGCGCAATCTCTGCGTCATCGCCCCCCACTCCCGGAACCTCTAGTTGTCCAAGCCCCCAGCCCCAACCCCTCCGGGCAGGAGATACGGTCGAAGGGTCTGATGGCTGAGAGGGTCCATCTCTGACGTTGCACTGCACTCCCCGCCCCCCCCCCCCCGTCGCGTTCAAGCCTCCCCGTTAAGCAGCAGAGAGGAATGGAGTTGAGTCACCCTCTCCACCTGCTCAACCCCCTCCCCACCTGGTCTGGTCTCGCCCTCCAAATGTCCTTGGGTGGGGGCTGTGGGGGAGAGGGGAATAAGCAGAAGGGGGTGGGAGAGGTGGATTGGAAAGGGGGCACCACAGGGACCCCTGACAGGCACAGCAGAGCCCGCTGGCCAGAAGGACAGACACACCTTTTTCTCCACCCCCTCCAGACACGAACCGATCGTGAACAGACACGACCCAGAGGCACACACATCGTCAATCTTTTCCTTTTCCCTTCCAACTAGGACCCTTTCCAAGGTGATTACCCGAACCGCAATATCCACCCATCTGCCCTGGCCCTGGGCGGGCATCCCGCTCCGCAGATCCACCCCTCCTCTCGGGTTCGCGTCGTCCTTGGGCGTGCTCCCCATAGACCACGCTGTGGCGGCGTAGGGAGCCCGTCCCCCTCCCCAGCTTCCAAACCCCTACCGTCCCCCCAGCCAGTACTGATCTCTTACTGGCGCCCAGTTAGATGCTGGCGGTGCCCTCTTCCTATCCTATTCTGCTCAGCAACGCGGGCTGCGCCGCAAGTTGCTTTGTAACCCACCCTCCCGCCTTCTGGCTCCTCTGTACCCACCCTTCCATTCATTCTTCCATTCATTCATTCATCCTTTTCTCCTCGTCCCTCCTTCATTCATTCAGAGCCCCCTGCCCCGCCCGCCTCGACATTTCATTCATTCATTCATTCATTCATTTCCCGGAGCTCGGCTGGCGCACGCCCCTCTGGCCGAGGGCCTCACTGCGCAGGCGCAGGCCGGGAGCGGCGCTCACCCTCCAATCACCGGACATCCACCATCCACCGGGCACCCGCCCGCTTCCCCATGAATGAACATTGACGTCAATGGGGCGGGGCGAGCCCACGTGACCCCGCGCGCTCCCCTTTATAAGGCGGCGGCGCGGGCGCTGTCCAGCGTGCTGAAGCCGGAGCGAGAGCGCAGCAGCTGACCCAGCGGAGCCCGGCTCCCAGGACGCCAGCCCTCGACCACCGCTCGCACTCCGGCCACGGAACGGAGCCAAGGCGGACGGGGCCCGGTCTTCCCCCTGTCCCGACCCTCCTCTCCACCTTCCGCCGTCGTGACACCGGCTGGTAAATACTCCGATGTCCATTCCGCCAACCCTCTTCAGTCGTGGGCGTGAAGGGAGGGTTCTCTCTCCGAGTGGGGTGTTGAGAGCACAGCCGGGTGCCCCCGAGAAGGGTCTTTGGTAAATGGGGGAGTCTCTGCTCTTCTGCCGCTGATGAAGTCGCCCACGCACCATCCGGGGAGTCCTGTGGGGAGGGAACAGATCCCCCCCCACCTCCCGCTTATCCTTGTACGCGGGCGCTGGCTGAGAGATGACTTGGGGAAGGGGATGACAGACAGGAGGCACTGGGTAGCCAGGGCGAGAACTGCGGGCGTTATTTCCCATTTGCACGACTCCAAAGATCGCCACATCTTTCTTGTTCTCTGCTAAACGTTTTCTCTTCGGGTAAGGTTGGAGAAATGAGGGAAACCCCGGATTTCCTGCTTAAAGGTGGGGGAAGGGAATGCAGAAATAGAAAGCGGGGAATTCTTACAGAAATCCTCTATTTCTTTGGCTTCTTCTATTTTTCAGTCTCTGGCAGCCCGTTGGTCATGAAAACCCTCACGTGGCCGGCATCCGTCCTCTTCTGCTTCCTTCTACTGATCCAGGGGTTGGGAGCAGCGCCCCCCGGGCGCTCCGATGCTTATCCTCCTCCCCTCGGCTCTGAGCATAAAGAGCAGGTAGCTGAGGACGCAGTGTCCCGGCCAAAGGATGGCAGCGCCCCAGAGGTCCGAGCCGCTCGGAATTCCGAGCCTCAGGACCAGGGAGAGCTCTTCCAGGGCGTGGATCCCCGGGCGCTGGCCGCGGTACTGTTGCAGGCACTGGACCGTCCGGCCTCGCCCCCGGAGGTCCCAGGAGGTTCCCAGCAGGGAGCACCCGAAGAAGCAGCAGAAGCTCTGTTAACCGAGTCCGTGCGCAGTCAGACCCATAGCCTCCCGGCACCAGAGATCCAAGCGCCCGCTGCGGCCCCCCCTCGCCCTCAGACTCAGGACAACGATCCCGAGGCCGACGACCGCTCAGAGGAGCTGGAGGCGCTAGCGTCCTTGCTCCAAGAACTTCGAGATTTCAGTCCGAGCAACGCTAAGCGCCAGCAAGAGACGGCCGCAGCAGAGACGGAAACCCGCACGCACACGCTGACCCGAGTCAATCTGGAGAGCCCCGGGCCAGAGCGCGTATGGCGCGCTTCCTGGGGAGAGTTCCAGGCGCGCGTCCCGGAGCGCGCTCCTCTGCCACCCCCTGTCCCTTCGCAATTCCAGGTTCGAATGCCCGAAAGCGCTCCCCTTCCCGAAACCCATCAGTTCGGGGAAGGAGTGACCTCCCCTAAAACACATCTAGGTGAGACTCTGACACCTTTATCCAAGGCGTACCAAAGCCTAGGTGGCCCCTTCCCCAAGGTGCGCCGCCTCGAGGGCTCACTCCTGGGCGGCTCTGAGGCTGGAGAGCGCCTGCTTCAACAAGGGCTGGCTCAGGTAGAGGCGGGGAGGAGACAGGCGGAGGCCACCCGGCAGGCCGCGGCGCAAGAAGAGCGGCTGGCCGACCTCGCCTCCGACCTGCTGCTCCAGTATCTGCTGCAGGGCGGAGCCCGGCAGCGCGATCTCGGGGGTCGCGGGCTGCAGGAGACGCAGCAAGAGCGGGAGAGCGAGAGGGAGGAGGAGGCGGAGCAGGAGAGACGCGGTGGTGGGGAGGACGAGATGGGGGAAGAGGATGAGGAGGCGGCGGAGGCGGAGGCGGAGGCAGAGGAGGCGGAGAGGGCGCGGCAGAACGCGCTCCTGTTCGCCGAGGAGGAGGAGGACGGGGAAGCCGGAGCCGAGGACAAGCGCTCCCAGGAGGAGGCGCCAGGCCATCGGCGGAAGGATGCTGAGGGGGCAGAGGAGGGCGGGGAAGAGGACGACGACGACGAGGAGATGGATCCGCAGACCATCGATAGCCTCATTGAACTGTCCACCAAACTCCACCTGCCAGCCGACGACGTGGTCAGCATCATCGAAGAGGTGGAGGAGAAACGGAAGCGGAAGAAGAACGCCCCTCCCGAGCCGGTGCCGCCCCCCCGGGCCGCCCCAGCCCCCACTCATGTCCGCTCCCCGCAGCCCCCACCGCCAGCCCCGGCCCGGGATGAGTTGCCGGACTGGAACGAAGTGCTCCCACCCTGGGATCGGGAGGAGGATGAGGTGTTTCCCCCGGGGCCCTACCACCCCTTCCCCAACTACATTCGGCCGCGGACACTGCAGCCACCCGCGTCCTCCCGCCGCCGTCACTTCCACCACGCGCTGCCACCTGCGCGCCACCATCCCGACCTGGAGGCCCAGGCCCGGCGCGCGCAGGAGGAGGCGGACGCGGAGGAGCGCCGGCTGCAGGAGCAGGAGGAGCTGGAGAATTACATTGAGCACGTGCTGCTGCGCCGCCCGTGACCCGCCCCGGCCCCGCCCCCGCGCGCCCGCCCCAGGCTGGGCGCGCCACCACGCCCCCCCTCCGTGTCGCTCCTCCTCCCTCTCGGTGTTTGCATGCGCCCCGGCTCCGCCCCTCGGCTGCCGCCCGGCCCCGCCCCACGTGACCCCGCCCCGAGCTCTGCCGGGACCGGACCTGTCAGACTTGCCCCGGGTCTGCAGTCCAGAACTCCCCAAACTCACGGGCGATCCCGGGGCCATCCCAGGCGGGTGGGTGTTTTGTGCGAGTCCCCTTACACCCCCACTTCCTCCAGGGGCCTCGTCCCCATCTAGTATCTCCTGAGACTTCCCGATCCCCAGCGGGAAAATCTGTTCTAATTAATCGTGTGAAGTGTCTTGTCTCCCAGCCGTGGGGCCCCCGGAGCCTCCCCCTTCTCCAAATCGCTGTGAACTTACCCACTTCCTGCCCTTCTCTGTTGTAAATACCCCTCACGGAGGAAATAGTTTTGCTAAGAAATAAAAGTGACTATTTTATTAGGACTTTGTTTTCCGTTATTCACCCGACCCCTTGGGCCTGCTTGGGCCTCTCCAAGGGGCGGTGAGGGGAGCGCCAGTCTGATCCGGTTCTGGACTCTCTGACCAAAGCCAGGACTGGGTGGGAGAAAGGTGTGAAGCTGTACCTGGGAAGGGAATGATCTAGAAATATCTACTTTGGGGCCGGTGAGACGGTTCAGCGGGTAAAGGCACAGGTTGCCAAGCGTGACCTGAGTGTAACACTAGGGTTCTTTCCACATGATGGAAGGGGAGGGCTGACTACCACATGCCCACCATGGTACACCCGCCCGCCCACAAAATAAATGAATGTAATAAAAAAAAAAAAAAAAAAAAAAAAACAACAAAATAGAACCTCTGCTCTCCGCTACCACCCTGTGCCGGAAGTTGAGTCATAATTGCCAGTGTTTGACCCACAGAAGAGTGGAATCCAACAAGAGCCAGGTGTTTGGTTGGGGCTATGGCTCAGTATGAATGCCTGCCTAGTACGCACTTGGCCCCGAGGTCTAGTCCCATAAAGTGAGTTCAGGGTCAGAAAAAACAAAACAAAACAAAACAAAAACCAAGAAAAGAAACAATTGTCTGGGATGAGCAAGTTTCTAGAACGCAAAAGAAAAAAAGATACCGCATAGGAGATGCTCCTCTTTGGGTATCTGGATAGCTTCCCCCACCCCAAGTCATCCATCCTTCTCTTCATGGCTCCCTGAATTCCTAGAAACTTGGGGAGGAGCTGACCCCCACACACCTTGTTTTTAGCCATTTCTCAGTTACCTCCCCAAACAAAAAGAGGCAAAAGGGAAGAATTCCCACGGACATCTCAGAATAGAGAACCTAACGACCTCAGGGCTTGCCCTCCCTGGCTGTGTGTGTAGTCACAGCAGTGTGCGAGATTCTTTGGGCTGCCAGACAGAACAAAAGACAATCATTTAACCTTCAATTCCAGATAAGCAACAGATACCCCCACCCCCAGAATAACTCTTCATAGTGCATGGGACACACTACTAACTTATCTGTTGGGGCTGTGGCTGTGGCTGAGCGATAGAGCATTGACCTCGAACAGCGAGAGGGCTCGGGTTCTGATCCCTAGTACTGCAACATACAAAATCAACACGTGGCTCGGCTGGTCCAGCGCTTGCCCGGCATGTGTGAAGCATTTCACAGAACAGAGTGCTGCTGAACACCTGTGACCTCAGCGTTTCTAGAGGTAGAGGCAGGAAGCTCAGAGATGCCAAGCTGCTTCTCCCATCCATATGGAGTTTGAGGCCGGCCTAGATTATGTGAGACCCTGATTCAAAATTTAAAGAAACGTCAAATGCATCTGTTGGGCTGGGGTGTGGTTGGCACATGCTTGTAATCCCAGCATCCAGAAGGCACAGGTAGCAGAATCATCCCTGAGATCCAGGTCACTCAGAGCTAGGCTGCAAAACCCTGTCTCGAAATTCAAGACAAGACAGACGTCTAAGAGAGCTCAGCAGGCAGAGTCTGCCTGGCGGGCACAAGGCGTGGGGTTGACTGTCCTAGGACACAGAACAAAACAATACATCCAAACCTGCTGTCTGGCTGCCGTCCAACTGGGTATCTTCTATTTTTAGCTTTTCTTCCTAACTATGACCACCCAGGTCCCAGGAAGACCCTGGCAGGAAGCTGCCCTTGACCTCGGGGTGGACACCGGTCGGCTTCAACAAAGACAGAGGCAAGCCAAGTCCAGAAACACTTTTTCCTTTTATTTCAGAAGAAAGGAATAAAGGCAGCCGCTTGGCCCACCCCACCCGCTTGGCTCCCGCCACATCCACAGTGTGGAGTGGAGGAGGGGGACAGGGCCAGTGTCCCAGAAAGCAGGCCCCTCCCCGAACCGTTCCTTCCCTCCGGGTGGCAAGGTTAGAAAAACATTAACTCGGTGGTTCCTTCCCTGGCTCTGGCTGGACACTGGAGCCCAGGAGGAAGTGGGGGCAGGAGAGGGAGAACCCCTCCCAGGCGGAGAAGCTGCCCTGGCTGGCTATGGGGAGGGCTGGAGGTAGGTTCTGGGGCCGAGGGGAGAAAAGAGCCCTGGGAACCTCTTCCCTTTAGCCTGACGTATTTATATATTTACAGCGATAAAGGACGTGGGGAGGGCTGGGCTTGACACGGGTTCTTCCAGGGAGGGGGACGAAAGCCACGGAGCACCCCATCCAGGTCACACTTTCCTGCCTTCTAGCTCCTAAGGCCTCCGCTGGGAAAGGTGGAGGGCGGAGGGAGGGAATGTTTGAATGAAGGGCTGGAACCACAGCTCCTTCCAAAGAAGGTGAGGTGGCGGAGGAGAAGCAGCCAGCTCCCGCCCAGAGAAGGGGCCTGGGGGAGAGGTGGGAGACACAGCCCCCAAGGGCCGTCTCTTGTCTCGGCTTCCCCAGTTCCACAGGGACCCCGGGCCGGCTGACGGGGCTATGCCAGGCCCATCTCCTCCAGGACACTGCGCGGCGACTCATCCTCCTGAGACAAGACGAGGGTGACGCAGAGACACCAGGAAGGGCAGACGGGGCAGGCGAGATGAAGGGATCAGAGGCACAGACACACGTGGGGGTGGGTGGGAGAAGAGAAGCCGATGTGAGCCCAAGGCTGGAACGCTGTGAGCCCCTGGCGGAGGGCGCTCACAGGCCTCATGACACCACTGCCAGCACCCACGGTGGCAAGGAGAGGCGGAGGCCAGGTTCATCACCACCCAGGACCTAAAGCTCTGAGCTGGGGGAGCAGGGATTCGGCTTCAGAACCCAACGGGCAAGAAGCATGAGGCCGGGGCCGGAGGCAGAGGAACCCTGACTCCCAGGAGGCAGGCAGTGCGGACGCTTGGTCCGTGCCTTTCAGAGTGGCGAGGGCACTGGTATCAGACATTGGTACCGGGCTCCTGGGGAAGGGAAGGGACTTCAGAGTGACGAGTCACTAGGGTCCAGTGACCGGGGGACACACATGCGTGTGTGCACGTGTGTGTCAGGGAGTGAAGGGAACCTGGACCAGCGGGGTGACCTCAAGTTTCATTCCGCCACTTCTCCCCCTCGAGAGCTGACCAGCTCCTTCACTGCCCCCATCTCTCCCTCTCCTCAGAGCCGGCTCAAGCCGGCTCGCTTGTCACTGCGGAGTCCTGGTGACTCATCTTCCTGCACCAAGGCTCAGAGTAGCACAGCAGAGAGGGGGGCGAGCAGCGTTGGGCAGAGGGGGGGGGTGCCGGACAGACATCAGGACAACTGACAGACACCCTCCAGGCCAGCCCCAAGCGCCCACAGCCGCTGGCTCCCGAGCAACAGAGGGGTGTGCGTGTGCGTGTGCACATGTTGTTCAAAGTGAGGATTAGTCAGGGCGGGGGAGGCTGCTCAGTCACTAATGCCTCTGTCATGTAAGCATGGGGACCCGAGTTCACATCCCCAGCAGCCACACGAGAGCCTGGTGTGGAGGGGCGGGTCTGTGATCCAAATATTTGTGGGGATGGCGTTGAGAAAGGGAAGATCCCTGGCGCTCAGCGGCCAACCAGCTGGGCCGAATGGATGAGCTCTAGATTCAGTGTGAGACCATCTGAAAAATGGTTGAGGAAGAGACCCAATCTCAACCTTTGGCCTCTACATACACAGGTGCATACACACACGCCTCACGTTACACATAGGAACAGAGACAGGCAAAGTGAGGATCAGGGCCCTAGGCTCCACCAGAGAGAGACAGAGACACAGAGACAGACAGACAGACAGATAGGAAATCGAGGAAGAAAAGGCTTATCTACCATGAACCGCTCTCCAGTCCTCTAAACAACCCTTATCATCAGAGAATCGTGAAGCCAAAGGAGACTGGGCCAGATAAGACAGACATCTTGGGTCTTGGGAAGAGGACAGGGCTCAGATGAAAGAGGGAACCATTGGCACCAGAGGGGGATGGGCCCACCCACCTCCTGCTCCAGGGGTTCAGGACTCAGGACAAGTTAGACAGCAGGCCGTGACGGGGGCCAGACACCACAGGGAGGGGGGCCCACTCGTCGACGGGCAGGGTGTCCGGGGGAGGGGGAATCCCCTCGGCCACAGTCCTCCTCCTCCTCCTCACTGTCCCTGGCTCGTACCTCCTGCAGCAGGTCAGCCTGCTCAATGGCCTTAAGCACACTCTTCTTGGAGGTGTCCTGGACGTCCCCACCCATCAAAAACTCATCCAGGATAAAGTAGGCTTTCTCAAAGTTGAAGATGATGTCCAGCTCGCAGACCTGGGGGACGGGGGGAGAAGGCAGAGCTGAGCATCAAGGGGTACCCCTTCTTTCTTCCCTCTGCTTCCGGACCCTACACTCACTACGTAGCTGAGGCTATCCCAGACCGGTTCTCCCGCCTCCACCTCCTAAACGCCGAGACTGTAAGCACGCGCCTCCACACCACACCATGTGGGGCAGGCAAGGTCCTCAGGCACTCACTCTACCAACCGAGTGACATCCCCAGCCCACAGTGAGTTCCTTCCGTGAATCTTAGATCCTCCCAGTCCTCAACTCTCAGTCCGCTGGTCTTTTTCTCCAGGCTGGCCTTGAGGTCTTAATCTTCCTGCCTCAGCCTGAGTGCTGGCATTATGGGCACAGGCTGCCATGCCTCCTCGTTCTTTCACAGCTTGCCTCCTATTCCAGACGAGGAAATAGAAGTCTGTGGTTGCTGTTGCCTTTCTCTTAAAATCTCCGACGTGGTTTCTGCCAGACCCTGGGCTAGCTGCTACCCTAGGCATTCTGGGGCAGAGGAGAATATTATGGTCTTTGCTTTAGAAGACCCAAGGTGATCTCTGTTAATACAAAATTAGCTGTGCACATCATAGAACGTCTATGAGCCTCAGTTTCCCCAGCCAAAAAAGGAGATGGTAACACTGACTCCTTGGATAGATGAAGAACAAGCCAGAGACCCTCAAAAGGCATGTGGGGTGGGGTGGATCTCTTATCTCAGCTATGCAGGAAGCTGAGGCAGAAGACTGGCCTCCTGGGCTACGGAGTGAGTTCAAGGTCAGCTTGGGCAACCTGGTGAGACCCTGCCTCAAAATAAAAAGTAAAAAAGGGAGTGAGGATATACCTCAGCGGTAGAGCACAAAGTAACTTGATGTGTGAGGCTAGGTACGATGTCTAGGTATCACAAAATCAATCAGTCAATCAATCAATCAATCAATCAATCAATCCAGTCCGGGAATGTAGCTCAGTTGGTTGAATGCTTGCTGTGGTGGTTTGAACAAGAATGGTCCCCATAGGCTCATATATTTGAACTCTTAGTCACCAGGCAGAAGAACTGCTTGAAAGGATTGGAAGGATTAAGAGGTGTGGCCTTTTTTGGAGGACATGTGTCACTGGAGATGGGCTTTGAGGTTTCAAAAGCACATGCCAAACCCAGAGTGCCTCCCTCCCTCCCTCCCTCTCTCTCTCTCTCTGGATCAGGATGTAGCTGGTTCTCTCAGCTGCTGCTCCACCACCTGCCTGCAGCCACCATGCCCCACCCCACCCCCATGACGATAATGGACTGAACCTCTGAAACTGTAAGAGAGCCCCCAATTAAATGTTTTCTCTTATAATAGCTGCCTTGGTCATAAAGCCTTTTCACAGCATTAGAACAGTAACTAAGACACTTCTTTACAACGGGTCAGCTCCCAAAACCATATAATCTGGGTGTGGTGGCCGTACCTGTGACCCCAGAACTCAGGAGGTGGAGGCAAGAGAACCAGAAGACCAAGGTCACCCTCAGCTGCACACTGAGATGGAGACCAGCTTAGGATGCATACATGCTCTTCTGTCTTAAAAACAAAGAAAAGGAGCCAGGCAGTGGTGGCTCACGACCTGGGAGGCAGAGGCAGGTGGATCTCTGAGTTCAAGGCCAGCCTGGTCTACAAAGCGAGTTCCAGGACAGCCAGGGCTACACAGAGAAACCCTGATTGAACCTCTCACCTCCTACAAAACAACAACAAAATGGGCTGGCCAGATGCACTAGTAAGTAAAGGCACTTGTCACATAAGCCTGACAAGCAGAGTTCAAGGCCCTAGGACTTATGCAGGGGCGGAAGGAGAGAACTCCCTCGACATAGCTGTCCTCTTGCTTCCTATGCATGCCATGGCAAGCACGCCCCCCACCCCGGTAGTCACAATATTAAAATACGGTAACGAGATGGCTCTTTGGGTAGGGACGCTTGCTGCCAAGCTGGAGGTTGGTTGACAGCCAGGACCCACACGGCAGAAGGAGAAAACAGATTCCCAAAAGTGGTCCTTTGACCTCCACATTCCTGAGTGGGGCTGACCATCTCCAAGTAAATAAATGCAATTAAAAACAGACAAAAAAGGACAGCTCTGGCGAGCACACAGTAATAGCAGGAGTGCAGTCCTGGGTTCAATCCCCGGCACCAACAAAAGAAATCAACTCAGGTAGAGCCCAAGCCTGCTCCCACCCCCAAGGCAGGGTCTCTGCGTAGCCCTGGCAGTCCTGGGACTCGCTCTGGGTAGACCAGGCTGGCCTCAAACTCAGAGATGCCTCTGCCTCCCAAATGCTGGGGTTAAAGGCGTGCGCCACCACTGCCCCGCCTCCCAACTGGGCTTCGTACGTCATTACCCGCGTTATGTATTAGGGAGGCACTCCGATTCTGTATCTAAGGTCTGCTCTATCTGTCAAAACCCAGGACACACCCCACATAAATTCATTCAGAATCTCTGGGAGACTGGACTCTGGCTATCATTTTTTTTTTTAATATTCTAGATTTATTTATTTTATGTGCAGGAGTGTTTTGTCTGCATGTATGTATATGCACCACCTGCTTGCCTCAGGCACGAGGAGCTGGGTCCCCAGGACCCATGTAAAAAAGTTAAAAGTAATGGCGCTTATTTATAATCCCAGTACAGGGGAGGGGGAGACAGACAGACAGACAGGGGAGGGAGAGACAGACAGACAGGGGAGGTGGAGACAGACAGACAGACAGGGGAGGGGGAGACAGACAGACAGACAGACAGACAGGGGAGGTGGAGACAGACAGACAGACAGGGGAGGTGGAGACAGACAGACAGACAGACAGGGAGGGGATACAGACAGACAGGGAGGGAGACAGACAGACAGACAGGGGGGAGACAGACAGACAGACAGGGGAGGGGAGACAGACAGACAGGAGAGGTGGAGACAGACAGACAGTCAGGGGAGGTGGAGACAGACAGGGGAGGAGGAGACAGACAGGGGAGGTGGAGACAGACAGACAGGGGAGGAGGAGACAGACAGGGGAGGTGGAGACAGACAGACAGACAGGGAGGGGGAGACAGACAGACAGGGAGGAGACAGACAGACAGACAGACAAAAGACAGACAGACAGGGGAGGTGGAGACAGACAGACAGACAGATCCCCAAGCTGAGCTGAATCAAGGAGTTCCAGGCCAGTGAGAGACCCTGCCTCCTCCACAAACAGAAACCACCAAAACAAACAAACAAAAACCTCACAAACAAGCAAGCAAAAACCAAACCAAGGCGGGAGCTGGAGAGATGGCTCATACTGTCCTTGCAGAGGACCTGAGTCCAATTCCCTCCACCTGTGTGTGTGTGGGTGTGGGGGGGTCATGACCACCTGTGACTCCAGTCCCAGGGAATCCGATGACCTCTGCAGGCACCTGCACTCACATGCACATGCCTAGACAGACACACATACATAGAGATAAAAAATAAAATGAGCTGGGTGGCAATGGCGCACGCCTTTAATCCAGCACATGGGAGGGAGGCAGAAGCAGGTTGATCTCTGTGAGTTCAAGGCCAGAGCAAATTCCAGCTTCACAGAGAAACTCTACCTAGAAAAACCAAAATAAATAACATGAATCTTTAACCCTCAAAAAAAAAAAAAAAAAAAAAAAAAAAAAGTGGGTGGTGGTGGTGGCACATGTCTTTAATCCCAGCACTCGGGAGGCAGAGACAGGCGGATCTCTATGAGTTTGAGGCTAGCCTGGGCTACAGAGAGAGTTCCAGGACAGGCTCCAAAGCTACACAGAGAAATCCTGTCTCAAAAGAAAAAAAAAAGATAGAAAGGAAAAAAGAAAAGAAATTCCATCAAGGAGGAGGGTGCCAGAGGAACACCATGAGTTTGTCCTCTGGCCTCTCCATGCACATATGCATACACACACACATGCACATATGCATACACACACACACACACACACACTCATTCTCTCTCTCCAGAATATTCCAATACAATGCCAAGGTCAGGAACCCCTATAAAGTAAAAACTGTCTCCCTCTACTGCCACCCCCTCCGCCTCACGCAGAGCTCTACCTACTGAGGTATACCCCCAAGCTGATTAAGGGCCACAGCTAATAGGCTTAGAGCTTAAAAGGGGAGATTAATTACGGTCCCTGTGCCCCAACACCACCTCCCCACTGAGACTTCCAGGGCAGGGACTGGATGAGTCTTTCTTTTAAGGCTTGGCAGGAATACGGAATTGCCTGGCAGGGAAACCAGGGTTCGTGGGGAGACGTACGCTGCCAAAGTACTTGTCCAGGAGCTCCACGTAACGGTGGATCAGCTCCAGTGTGATCAGCTCATTGTCTTGACCTTCGATGGCGCAGCAGAAATAGAGACTGGCGTATCTGGAGAGGAAACCGAGAGACAAGAGTTAGGAGCTGGCTTCAGGACCTCGGAGCTGCAGGTCCAACCTGCCCGCCGGCCTGAGGTCCTCCGACAGTGCACAGACATGGTGGTCCCAGCAGGTACCCAGACTAACGCTTTGCAAACTGTGAGCGTGCTTCAGAAACACACAAGTTCCATTTCCTCTCCTTCTCGCCCTCCGACCCGCCCGGCTGGACTCAGCCGAAATCTGAGCCAGTTTACACGCTTGCTCAGAGCAGAAGGAACTAGAAAGGGAGGGTGTGGGAATGTGGGCGTGTGGATTGGGAAAAGTGGGGTGAGGCCTCAGTGTGGTGAATGAGACTGGGAGGGACCTGTATGCGGGCAGGGGAGTCTTCAGGGTACGTGCAAGAGGCTGTGTCAGAAAACCAAGAAGGAAGCAATAACTGAGAAGAACTCAGAAGTAAGGGAAGAGGGGATTCCTGACCAGCCTGCAGATTCCTCAGCTCCTCGGAACTCTCCCGACTTCAAAGAGAGTTAGTTACTCCCCGCCATTTTAACCCAGTCACCTCTTATAGACCACTTTGAGGTCCCTCCACTCCAGGAAGCTGCACATCTTGGGCTTTCGAGCCAGGACGACCTGCATGAGCTCGCGGACCATTTTCTTCCTCTCCTTGTCTGAGGTGGCCAGGTACCATTTCTGCAGCCGAAGTTTTCCCTGCCGGCTGAACAGGAGCATGAATCGCATCTGGAAGGGAGGAAGGACCAGAGCTGAGGGACAGACATTCATCGCTATCTTCTTCAAAACTTCTGTCCCAGATGTCAACGCTGAGTAGAGAAGAATGTTTTTCCTGAGGGAAAGTCAAAGATCTTCCTGCCTGCGGTTTGGGTTCGAATCCTGGCTCTACTAGCTGAGTACAACCTCAGGCCAGACAACTCAATTGGTTCAGTTGCTTGCTACCAAGCCTGACGACCGGAGTTCAATACCCATGACCCCATGACCCACATTACAGAAGAGAACTGACGCCCACGAGTTGTCCTCTAACCTCTACACTCACGCTGTGGCAAGCAGCCACCTTGCCCACACACATGATAAAATAAATAGACATAAAAACATTTGTGTGTGTGTGTTGTGTGTGTGTGTGTGTGTGTGTGTGTGTGAGTTTCAGAAGACAGCTTTTGGGAGAGGGTTCTCTCCTTCTATCATGTGAGCCCCAGGGATCAAATTGAGATACTCAGTCTTGGCAGCAAGTGCCTCTCCGCACTGAGCCATCTTATTGTCTTTGAAACTTAGTTTCTTTACCCGCAAGATAGAAACAATAAAGTTACTTTCCTTATAGAATTCTTTTAAGATTTGTCTTTCTCCTTATTTTTTAAAGATATTTAACTTTGTGTGTTGGAAATAGTCACGTGAATGCCTGTTGGATCCCCCAGGACAAGGGTTACAGATGGTTGTGAGCCGCCATGGGGGTGACGGGAATCGAGCCCGGTCCTCTGCAAGAGCAACACATGCCCTTAAGCCCGGAGCCATCTCTCCAGCCCGGTTTTAATCATGTGGAAGTGTGGGTTGTGGGTCTACACAGCGGGAAGCCGCACCTGAGAGCAGGTGCCCATGGAGGCCAGAGGCCTCACATCTGCCGGATCTGGAGGATCTGGAGTTACAGACGGTCGGTCGGAGCAGCCTGGCACAGGTGATGGGGAACTGAGCTGGGTCCTCTGGAAGAGCAGCCAGTGCTCCTAATGGCTGAGCCATCCGTCTACCCCTCCTCCCTTAAGGAATTCTTAAATGAGTTAATTCATGGGGGTGCGTGGCGCACAGTAGGCCCTACAACATGCTAGGTGCTGCTATTCCCTGACCTCCTGTTTCCTAAGCTTGTTTCCCATGAGGAATAAGATGCCTGCCCTCATGACAAGCGATGTCAACAGACTACAGTTCTACTTAGGTTCCTTCTAGACCCCATATCTCAGAGAGGTCGGGTCTCTACCCATCCTGCCATAAGGCCCTAGATGCCCCGTGACCTACGGCCTCTCCATGCCAGTCCCATGCTTGTTGACAGTCTTGTCTGTATCGCACATATATCCGAATTGCACTTGGTACAGGGATATTCAGGTCGTGCCCTCTGCCATCCACACATTTGGATCCTAGTGCCGGCTTCTTTCCATTTTTTTTAAAATGTTATTTTACATTGAGGGGGGGACCCGTGTGCCACTACCCACATGTGGAGGTCAGAGGACAACTTTGTGGAGTCATGCTCTCTCCTCCCATCATGAGGGTCCCAGGGACTGAACTCGGGTCGGCAGGTACCGTTACAAGCTGAGCCATCTCTCTGGCCCTCTTTTCTTCCTCTTTCTTTTTTTGAGGCAGTGTTTCATGTAGCTCATGCTGACTGACCTATATTCCCTATGTAGCCCAGGCTGCCCTTGATTTCCTGATCCTCCTGCTTCTACCTCCTGAGTGCCAGGGTTACAGGTGTGTGCTAAAAGGCCTGGCCTTTCATCCCAGACACCAGATCCTGCAGTCCCTCACTGAGGGTCCAGTCACCCAGATGGCTCTCCTAGGGAATGTCTGAGGAATAAAGAGCAAGCAGAGTCCTCACAGCTCTGTGGATCTAGTTTTTTCCCAGGTGCAGGGGGTCCTGATTTCATATCCTGAACTCAGTTCCCACCAAACAGATGTGTGAACATGGCCAAGGCTGGAATCCCTGGGTGTGTGCGGCACTTCCAGCTTATAAATGAAATCCTAGGAACAAAGACCCCAGAAACTAGGGGCGGGGGCTGGTGGGGGGACAGGGACTGGGAAGAACTGAGGAAGCCGCGTGCGGCTAAGCTACAGAGGTGATAACTACGGCAGGAAGACGGAAGGCCTGGGTTCCGGAAAAGAAACTGGATCGGGGAGGGTGCAAGCCGGGAATGCCGAAGTCGGGGAGTCCTCCAGTCCTAGGTCCCCCGGCTGCAACTCGGAGCGAGCTCGGTCGAGGCGCAGGAGGTGAACTCCGGAGACCCGGAAACCGTCCCCTCCCACACGGCTCTCCCCGGTCCCGGGCCTCCTGGGAAGGGGATTCGGCGCCCTGCGACCCTCGGGAGTGACCCCGGCGCCCCCTCCTCGTGTGCCTTCCCCTGCAGCAGTGACCGGGGCCGTCTCGAGGACCGAACCCCGCGCCCCGAGCGCTGCGCCCTGCTCGGGACGGTCCCGCCACCCTCCAGCCCAGTCCCCTCTCTCTCCCAGCCAACGAGACTCCTCCCCGCCCCTGTCCCGAGTGCCATTTCCAGCTCCCGAGGTCGGCTCGCCCCGGCCGCTCCGGGAAGTGGATCCTCGGCGGACCGCGGGGAAGACAGGGCGACTCCCACCACAGGCGGCCCCCCCTCTCCTCCGGACCCCCGCAGGTACAGCCCACGCCCCTCGGGTCCCCGTCCCCTCCCTCCCAGCACAGCCTACCATCCTGCAGCCTCCGGCCCGGCACGTCCCTCTCCGGCCACCGTAGGCGCCAGCTCCACTCCCCGTCCGATTCTTTTCTTTTCCCTCCCTCTCCGCCTGAAAGCCCCGCCCCTCCCGGGCCTCGCCGGCTCCCTCGAGCGGCCGCACTGCGCAGGCGCCAACGCTGCCGCGGTGCACCCCCCACCCCCACCCCCCTCCCATCCCACCCGGCGCGCGGGCGGGGCTGGAGGCGGAGAAGCGGAAACCATGGCAACCAGGTCCTTGACTTCGGCTTTGCAGAAGCTCGGTCGCCATGGTAACAAGGCTGCCTTGGTGGGTTGATTGGAGGATGGGAAGGGGGGGGTCGGGGGACCATGAAGGGCCTCGAGCTGGGGAGCATTTGTGGGGGGGGGGAAAGGCGGGAAAAGGGTGAGAGGTGAGCAAGGAGGGATGATGCGGGGAGCTGAGCACCGAAGGGGAGCACGGTGCGGACGGTCGCTAGAAAAGGAGGGATGATGTGGAAAACGCGGGTCCAAGGGTGGCGGCGGGGCCGCGCGAGGGAAAGACAGAGGGGAGCAGAGGTCGAGAGCAGCCCGGGGCGGCATAACAGTACCCTGTCCCCCAAACACACAAGGCGGTGGGGTGGTGCACACCTGAGATTCCAGCCGTTGGACGGCAGCCACAGGAGCAGCTCGTGGCCCAAGCCCAGGCTCAGCTAAGTGGCGTGGTCGAGACCACCCCAGGCTACAAGCCCAAGCAAAGTGAAACCGAATAGTGCGGGTGTGACCGCTCCGATCATACAGCTGGTCCCCCAAACCCAAGGTGAGAGGACGTAACGGATTCCTGCAAGTTGTTCCCTGACACCCCCACAATCGAGCACCCTCCCACACGGCACGCTCCCGAGCAACACAAAATACATATATGAAATGTAATCTTGAAACTAAAACAGCCAGGTAGTGGTGGCCCACGCCTTTAATCCCAGCCCTTGGGAGGCAGAGGCAGGCGGATCTCTGTGAGTTCGAGGCCAGCCTGGGCTACCAAGTGAGTTCCAGGACAGGCATCAAAACTACACAGAGAAACCTGTCTCAAAAAAACAAACAAAAACAAAAAAACAACCAAACAAACATAAATAGTGCGTGCGTACAAGTGATGGTTTACACTTGTAATACTGGAGTTTGGAAAGTAGAGGCAGACAGATCAGGATCACTAATTCGAAGTTATCTTTGGCTACATAACGAGTTCACAGTCTGGGCTGAGATGCTATGTCAAAAACCAAACAACAACAGAACAGCCAAACAAACAGCAAAACTACACACACACACACACACACACACACACACACACACACACACACAAATAAACCATATTAGCCAGGCATCATTGTACGTGCCTGTAATCTGATCCCTGGGGAGGCAGAGGCAAGAGAGTTCAAGGCCAGCCTAGGCTATGTAAAGAGAGAAGCTGTCTTAATAATAAATAAATAAGTAAAAGCAAACAACAACAACAAACCCCCAAATCAAAACAAAACAAAACAAAAAAAAGCGTGGGTCAAAATTAAAATGCACACCTAAATGTGAACTCAAAAAGAATTGTAGCAAGAGCTTTTAGCGGTCTCTCCCTCTCCATTTCCCTCTCCCTTTCTTTGTCTCTCTCCACTAAAGAGGTGTGGATGTGAGGAAAACACTCAGTGTGTTTAGGCTGAAGGTTTAAAACTACACTCACCCTTTATCCTCTGGAGATGGCACCCCAAGTCTCCCAGGCGACTCCTGAAGCCTCAGACTGTGTGAAATCATCTACTGAAGTTTTCCTATACCTGTAATAAAGCTTAATTTATAAATTATGCACAGAATGAACCTAAGGACCAAAATAACAATAAGGACTAAAGATAGGAGCTGGAGAGGTGGCTTGGCGGTTAAGAGCAGGTACTGCACTTGGAGGGGACCCTAGTTCAGGTCCCAGTGTCCCCAGTGGGTGACTCACAAGTGCCTCTAATTCCAGCTCCAGGGATCCAGCACCTACTTCTGACCTTCGGGGGGGGCATCTTCACATCTGCATGCGTGTGCCCATACATAGACACACATGAATAGAAATTAAAAAATAAATATTACAAAGCCCACGTGCTGAAGTGGAACAGTTATGACAATGTGTTGCCATGGAGTTATCGCCCTCGCTACTTTTGTGCTTCGGAGTCCCTCAGCAGAACACGCGGTATTTGAACACAGGCGCTGGGCTCTGTCTGACAACCAAGATGGCCACTGAGTAATGAACGTGTGAGTACTGGACAATGAGACGATGTGGGACAGGGGAGTCCCTAAGAATGGCATGTGATTCAGAGCTCTCGACCTGGGGCAGGGCATGTGGCTCAGCTGGCAGAGGGCTGGCTCGCCCGTGTGAAATCCTGGGTCCTGCCCCCAGCACAGCACACCTTAGGTGAAGCGGTGAACGCCTGTCATCCCAGCCCTTGGGTGGTGGAGGCAGGAGGATCAGGGGTTGAAAATCGTTTCTCTCTACATAGCTAGGTCAGGGCCAGCCTCGGGTACATCAGACACTGTCAGACCAAAAAAAAGGCCAGTGAGATGGCTGAGCAGGTAAAGGCATGTGTCCCCAACCCTGACCTGAGTTTGACTCCTGACCCATGTCGTGGAAGGAAAACCTGGTGCCCACAAGTTGTCTTCTGATCATCCATGCCCCGGCAAGTGCACACACACAATAAATAAACAAGTAAATAAATGTATAATAAGGCAGAGTGGTGGTAGCGCACACCTTTAATCCCAGCACTTGGGAGGTGGATCTCTGAGTTCGAGGCCAGCCTGGTCTACAGAGCGAGATCCAGGGCAGGCACCAAAACTACACAGAGAAACCCTGTCTTGGAAATATATATATATATAATAAAAATAAATAGGAAGCTTGTGGATTGTT
>NC_051082.1:28513373-28520873 GCF_004664715.2 Peromyscus leucopus
ACAAACAGGAAGAAGAGGACGAGGAGGAGAAGGAGGAGGAGGAGGAGGAGGAGGAGGAGGAGGAGGAGGAGGAGGAGGAGGAAGAAGAAGAAGAAGAAGAAGAAGAAGAAGAAGAAGAAGAAGAAGAAGAAGAAGAAGAAGAAGAAGGAACAGCAGAGCTAGGGATAGAGAGCATAGAGAGCATCTGCATGGAGAGCATAGGACCTGAGTTTGATTCCCAGCACCCATGTAAGGTGCCTCACAGCCCCACCGGTAACCGCAGCTCCTAGGATTCTGCCGCTCGCTTTTTACGTCCTTGAGGGCCCGCACATCCACGCACACACTCGCACACAGACACGGAAACACACAGTACATCCGAAACAAGCAAAGAAAGAAGCAAGCAGTTTGCCTGTCGTTCGTCTGGAACGACAGAAAGGTGATGGACTGGGTTGCTTAATTGTTTGTGAGTAATGAAAGTTGAGACCACACAAGAGGGCTCCTTGCTGCTGGTGCCAGGGGAGGTGTTAGGGTTTGATGCAGTGGGCAGTTGGGAGTAATTACGGCTATTGGAGTTGGTGAACCACCTAATGAAAACAGTGGTGAGAAGCTGTGAGCCGGCTCCGTGGTTAGAGTGTTAGTCACATAGCAATGTGTGGGATAATTGGAAAGCATTGATGGAGGGCCAGAAGATCACGAAGGAGGCGGGTTATCGAGGCACAGGGAGGAAATGGAGAAAGACAATCAGAGTTGACTATGATGAGCTAATCAGCCGAAGTTGATAAATGATCTGTGAGGTCAAGAAGGGAGAAGAATCAAAGCTGAGCTAGAGGGGCGTGTGTGACTCCTCCTGCATAGATGGAGACAGCAGAAGACAGCTTGGAGTGATGCCACTATCCCAACCAGAGCCGCAGTCGGAGTCCTCGGATGACATCATCTTTGTTTTTATTTTTGAAATGGGGTCTCAAGTAGCCCAGGCTTATCTCAAGCTTGTTATGTAGTTGGGCATGGTCTTGAACTTACGATCCTCCTGCCCCTACTTCCCCAGGGCTGGGATTGCTGGCAGGAGCCACCACATCTGTTTTGCTTTTTGTTGTTTGTTTTTCTAGACGACGTTTCTCTGTGTGGCACTGTCTGTCCTGGACCTCGATCTGTGGACCAGGCTGGCCTCGAACTCAGAGATCCGCCTGCCTCTGCCTCTCTAGTCCTGGGATTAAAGGCGTGTACCACCATGCCCGACTCCACCTGGTTTATGCCATGCTAGAGATGGGACCCAGGCCTTCATGCCTGCTAGACAAGCACCCTACCACCTGAGCACATCCCCCCCCCATTTGACATCATTTACAATTTAAAAAAAATTTTTTTTGAGACAGGGTCTTAAGAAGCCACCCCAAGACTAGCTTCCAAGTGGCTCCACAGCCCGGGCTGTCCTGGCTCTCTTAGTCTCTTGAGCACTGGGATTACAGGTACATGCCACCACACCCTGCTCCCATAACCCTTTGTGTCCAGCTCTATGCATTCGTGCACCTGTCCGAGTGGACTTTGGTTTAGGAGTGGGTGAGGCAATGCAGGATAGATTGGACTCTCGAAGACCGTCAGAGGGTAAAATCCCTCAGACGGCGGTGTGGTGCTGCTGCTGACGGTATCCCGCGTTCAGCGAGGAGATGGCTGGGGTATGGGAGGCACAGGTGTATGGGGGGCGTTGTTCTTTATACGTAACTTCGTTCCCCTGCTGTCCTGTTCCCCTGCTGGGCTTCCATTAGTCAGAGCTGGTTTCTGTTCATGTCACAAAGAGCTGCCTGGTAAATTTCCTCGCTGTGAGTTCTCCACTGACTGCTTATGACTCAGCCTCATCGATTCAGCTGGGTCTCGGGCTCCTGTGGGATGCTGTCACGTGCACTTTCTTTTCTCCCCATCACCCAGAAGAGAGCTGTTTGTTTTTGTATGTGTGTGTGTGTATATACACGCATGTGCTTATGTGCACATGTGTAGTCTGTGTACATGTTTATACGGGTGTGCATGTGAGTTGTCTGCATGTACACGTGTGTACGTTCATGTGGAGGACAAAGATGGATATCTGGCGTCTTCCCCCAATTGATCTCCATCTTGTTTATTCATGTTTATTACATTTGTGTGTGTGTGAATGCATGCTCACAAGTGCCTGTGCACATGTTTTTCACATGTGGAGGTCAGAGGACAACTCTCAGGAATCTGTTCTCTTATTCCATCATGTGGGTCTTGGGGATTGAACTCTGGTCATCAGACTTGTGGGCAGGTATCTTCATCTGATTCCCCACCTCCATTTTGGAGACAGGGTCCCCTTGAACCTGGAGCTCACTAACTGTCTGGCCGGCTGGTGAGCTCCAGCGACCGGCCTGTCTCTGCCTCCCCAGCACTGGGGTGACAGATGAATACTGCTGCACCCAGCTTTACGCAGTCTGTGGAGTCAAGTCCTCACCTCTGCCCAGCAAGTTCTTGCCTCAGCAGGCTGAGCCCCGTCTCCAGCCCCAGAATAGTGTGTTCTGACTACCCCTAGTTGTGCCCACATGGATGAGTTTTGAGATAGATTAAGTGTGGGTCTCAGCGTGACAACACTGGGAAGCAGGGCCTGTAAGATGTGAGATTAGGGCTGGAGCTGGAGAGATGGCTCAGTGGTTAAGAACTCACTGTTCCTGCAGAGGACCCAGGTTTGATTCCCAACACTACGTGGTGCCTCACAAACATCTGTAACTCCAGTTTCAGGGGATCTGATGCTCTCTTCTGAACTCAGCAGAAACCAGACATACATGTGGTACACAGACAGACAGACAGACAAGACATTCATAGTGAGAGAGAGAGAGAGAGAGAGAAAGAGAGAGAAACAGAGAGAGAAACAGAGAGAGAGAGAGACAGAGAGGCGGTTAGGGGATAGTTATGGTTTGAAGCTGAAATGCCTCCTACAAGGCAGTGTTTTAAGCACCCTGTCCCCAAGCTGTGAAGCCTGTTAGGAAGGTGTGTGTGTGTGTGTGTGTGTGTGTGTGTGTGTGTGTGTATTGGTTAGCATTAATTGACAACTTGACACAGTCTAGAGTTCCCCCAGGTCATGCCTGGCACGGGGTTATCTTCATCTCATAAAATAAAGTGGAGAGATCCTTCCACTGTGGGTGGCACCATTCCCTAGGGGGATCCTGGACCGGAAGTAGAGAAGGGAGCTGAGCACCAACATTCATCACTCCGTTCCTGGTTGTGGGTGTCACGTGACCAGCTGCTTCCCACTCCACCTGCCTCGTGGTGGACTGTGACCCTTGAACTGTGAACTAAAACAAACCCCTTCCTCTTGGAATTGTTTCTGTCAGTGATTTCTACCACAGCAACAGAAAAGTAACTAACATGGGGTGTGGCTGACAGAAGTCCATCGCATGGTCTTTGAAGGTGATACCCACCCTGGTTCCCATCCTGCTCTCTCTTTCCTGGTCTCTTTACCATGTGAGGAGCCCTGCATCATTCCCCCACTGCCCTAGATGGAGCCATTCTGTTGTGTCTCCCTGGGGCGATGGACTGCGTCCCCCTGAAATCATAAGTCAAACTAACTCTGATGGTTAATCTTCCTTGTCAACCTGCCTGGATTGAGAATTTCCTAGGAGACAGACACAGCTTTTGGTGTTATCGTGGTGCGGCATCTCCAGGGAGTTTAACTGAGCCAGGAAAACCCACCCTGAATGTGGGTGACGTCATCCCATCCTCTGGGACTCCAGACTAAATAAAACAGAGACAGTGAGCCGAGCACAGCATCTCTCTGCTTCCTGACTTCCGATGCGATGTGACCCGCTGCCTCGACCCCCTCTCCTGCGGTCATCCCCTCCCAGCGTGACGGACTGAGGGGACTGAGGGGACTGAGGGGACTGAGGGGACTGAGGGGACTGTACCCTCAGACTGTGAGCCACAGCAAACCCTGCGTGGAGCTGCTTTTGTGAGGTTTTCTTCTCACAACAACACAAAAGTAACTAACAGAGCCATTAAGGGGAATGATGATGACTTCCTCGCTCCTTTGAGCTGGATTAGTCATTGAAAGTGCGTTGTTATAAATGGAATCCACCCTCCCCGTTTTCTCTCCTCTGCTCACAGCCATTTGCCCTCTCCTCTCCCCCCCACCGACGGGAAGCAGCGCCAGGCCCCCGGGCAGAAGCTGAATGGATGCCAGCCCTGTGCTCCTGGCCTTCCCAGCCTCCAGAACCATGACCACTCTCTACGCATTTCTACGATGCTGCTGTCATCTTTTTACAGACTTACATTCAATCCTAGCCTGGCGTTTCATACGCTGCAGCATACAGACGTGTGTGTGTGTGTGTGTGTGTGTGTGTGTGTGTGTGTGCGCCGCGCCCGCCATGGTGCACATGTAGAGGTCAGAGGACCCTTGCCCAAGCTGGTTCTCTCCATATCAATATGGGTCCTGGGGATGGAACTCAGGTTGTCAGCCTTGGTGGCAAGCGCCTTTGCCCACTGATCTGTCTCAATGAACCACTAATACTTCCCCTCCCACCTCTTTTGTGGAGACCGGGTCTCATGCATCAAAGGCTGGGGCCTCAGACTTGCCACGGAGGGAGCCAAGCGTGACCCACAACTTCTGATCCTCCGCCGTTACAGGAGTGGGGTACAGGCCTGCACCGCTGTGTCCGGTTTTGTGGCGTTCCGGGGCTAGAACTCAGGGCGTTGTGCGCACAAGGCGAGCACTCTGCCAGCTGAACCACATTCCCAGCCTCGGCTTGTCTTTTAAGTAACTCTAAGCTAAACAACAGAGTTCAAAATTTTGGCACGATTTTGTTTGAAGACACAGCTGTTTCCATCCAGAAAAGAGCATTCCATTAGAGTCAATGTGACATCTGGTGGGAGTGGGGGCGGGAGTGGGGGACACGCGGCGATGACACACACACCTCACCCAGGAAGCTTCTGTTTAGGCTAAAGAGTGGCGTATGTGAATTCAGGCGCTGGAGATGGGAACAGGAGGCCAAAATGGTTTGCCTGGCTGTGTATAAGCTCTTAAAACACACACACACACACACACACACACACACACACACACACACACTCAAACAACACAATGTTTGATTGATTGTGGTGTGTGTCGGGGGAATGCACATACCATGTCATGTATGTGGAGATCAGAGGTCAACTTTCAGGAATCTGGTCTCTCCTTCTGTTATGTGGGACCCCGGAATCGAACTTAGTCCCCCAGGCTTGGCAGCAAGCACTTCTACCAACTGAGCCATCTCACTGAGCTGTCTCACGGGCTCTTCTAGGCACTTTTGGTGTCTGGAGAGACTTATTCTCACTCATAAATGCCGCAAAGAGTCAATACCTACAGCGACAGAAGTACAGACATTGTCCTCTGTCGTGCTGTTAGGTGGTTATGACAATATTAGCAGGAATTGGGGTGAGTTAGTTACTGTCCACAGTCCTAGCCACTTAGCAAGTTGTTAAGCCCAGGCAATTGAAGCCATCCTGGGCGATATAACAAGACACTGTCTCAAAAATACTGCTGAAGCTGGGCGGTGGTGGCGCACGCCTTTAATCCCAGCACTCGGGAGGCAGAGGCAGGCGGATCTCTGTGAGTTCGAGGCCAGCCTGGGCTACCAAGTGAAACTTTTTTTTTTTTTTAACATTTATTTATTTATTGTGTGAGTGAGTATTTGCCACGGATGTGGAGCACAGAGGACAACTTGCAGGGGCACATTCCCTCCTCCCTCTGGGGTTCTGGGCACTGAACTCCGCTCATTTTGGAGACAACAGCCTTTACCTGCTGAGTCCTCTCGAGGACGCTGTCTCAGGTTTCCTCATCTCTACATAAATGTTTGCCACTGTGACTACAGTGAGACTTACATGGTGGACCACTTTAAAAATGGTTAAAGGGCTGGAGAGGTGGCTCAGCAGTTAAGAGCACTAAGTGCTTTTCCAGAGGACCTGGGTTCAAGTGCCAGTGCCCACATGGCTGCTAATAGTCATCTATAACTAATAACTCCAGTTTCAGGAAACCAAATGCTCTTTTCTGCCTCCTCAGAAGCACATGTATGTCTGTGCACACATGTACACCCACACAGTAAATAAATGTGCACAGACATACATGCAGACTAAACAGCCATACTAATAAAATAAAAATAAATGAATAAATCTAAAAATACTAATTAAAAAGAAGATTTCCCTGAGCCAGGTGTGATGTTACACACCCGTCATTCTAGCACTCAGGATGCTGGGGCTGTATGTGATGGCAAGTTCTAGGCTAGCCTGGGCTACATATCACGACCCAGTCTTTTTTTTTTTTTTTTTTTTTTTTTGTGTGATATATATTTTTTATTTTACAATACCATTCAGTTCTACATATCAGCCATGGTTCCCTATTCTCCCCCTCCCACGCCCTCCCTTACCCCCAGCCCACCCTCCATTCCCACCTCCTCTAGGACAAGTCCTCCCCGAGGACTGTGATCAACTTGGTAGACTCAGTCCAGGCAGGTCCAGTCCCTTCCTCCCAGACTAAGCCAAGTGTCCCTGCATAAGTTCCTGGTTTCAAACAGCCAATTCATGCAATGAGCACAGGACTTGGTCCCACTGCCTAGATGCCTCCCAAACTGATCAAGCCAATCAAATGTCTCACCTATTCAGAGGGCCTGATCCAGCTGGGAGCCCCTCAGCCTTTGGTTCATAGTTCATGTGTTTCCATTCATTTGGCTATTTTTTTTTCAATAATTGAGTAAAACTGAAATTTATTATATGCCACAGTCGTCCTAGGGACCTCCATGCTATATATATATAGCCTTTATGGTTCTATGGGTTGTGGTCTGATTGTTCATTTTATATCTAGAATCCACCAATGAGTGAGTACATACCATAACTGTCTTTCTGGGTTTGGGTTACCTCACTCAGGATGATTTTTTCTAGTTCCATCCATTTGCCTGCAAATTTCATGCTTTCATTGTTTTTCTCTGCTGAGTAGAACTCCATTGTGTATATGTACCACATTTTTTTCATCCATTCTTCCGTTGATGGGCATCTAGGTTGTTTCCAGGTTCTGGCTATTACAAATAGTGCTGCTATGAACATAGCTGAGCATGTATCTTTATGGTATGTATCAGCATTCTTTGGGTATATGCCAAGAGTGGTATGGCTGGGTCTTGAGGTAGTTCGATTCCTAATTTTCTGAGAAACCGCCATACTGATTTCCACAGTGGTTGTACAAGTTTACATTCCACCAACAGTGAGGAGTGTTCCTTTGCTCCACATCCTCTCCAACATTGGTTGTCATTGGTGTTTTTGATCTTAGCCATTCTAACGGGTGTAAGGTGGTATCTCAGAGTCGTTTTGATTTGCATTTCTCTGATGATTAAGGATGTTGAGCATTTCTTTAAATGTCTTTCAGCCATTTGTAGTTCTTGTTTGTGAATTCTCTGTTTAGCTCTTTAGCCCATTTTTTAATTGGACTGTTCAGTGCTTTGATGTCTAGTTTCTTGAGTTCTTTATATATTGTGGAGATCAATCCTCTGTCAGATGTGGGGT
>NC_051082.1:28525873-28622964 GCF_004664715.2 Peromyscus leucopus
TGGGTACAGTGTGTGGCTGTCCAGTGCATAATGAAAAGAGGAAAAAGAGACGGAGGGAGAGGAAGAGAGAGGCAGGAAAACACACTTAGTTGTTGTTTTTTCCGGTGGAGGCATAATGGATGCAGAGTGGCCTGCTATGAGACTGCATTCACGTTACCTTCTTGTGCAGTTTTTCAGGAAATTGGTTTTCTGATCATACCCCCAGCTGAGGAGGCTTTCAAAAATGATTATCTAACTAAGGTGGCTGACCGGGAGCTGGCTGTCTCTTTCATCCCTCCCCCCCCACCCCCCACGTGTCCACTGCTCACATACAGCAGCCGGAAATGACACATTGAAGTGAGTCACCAGTGCGGCTCTGAGTCACCCGGTAATTGGAGAAAGTTCTGTCCTGTTAGGTCACACAGTCCCTTTTGCCATTCTGTTCCTGAATGTATTGGAAAAATGCGAAACCACTTTGCCCTCCCTCAAATCTCTCTCTTCCACCCAATCTTTTCTTCTTCTTCTTCTTCTTCTTCTTCCTTTAACGTGGGCTGCCAAGCATCACCTTGGCAAGGTCCCTAAGGAAAAAAAGCCACGGGGGTGGGAGGGGGAGGGGGGGCGAGTATTGGGGTACGGGTGTGTTGGGCTGCCACTAGGCGGCAGTGTGTAAGCCCCCATCACTGGGGCCACCCGGAGGGGCAGGCTTGCGGAGTGCCGCACCCCTGAGATACAGGAATACAGACCCCAAATAGGACACCGTGTGCCGTGGTTTAAATAAAATGCTTTTTCCTTAACAGTGCTTTTTCTCTCCAACAAGCATACAAGAGGAAGAATGTGATAAATATTCACGCACACCCCTGGCCTCTCCCCTGCACCCCTCTGGGAGGTTGGGGGGATGAAGAGCCAGGCATACACACATCTGACCTTTCTTTTCACTGTTCCCCAAAGAAAAAGAGTTTGTGGGTTGAAAAAAGCTATGTAAACAAGTCACCTACACTCTGAAATAACCTATGCATGCTGTGTCGGGGAGGGCACACAGGGAGCTGGGAGAGGGCTCAGTCCTGGGCAAACCCTTGATCCGTCCATCTGCTGGCCCTGGGAGCTGGGCAAGGTGGTCGTTTCCACAGTGAGCCTTGAGAGAAAGGCAGCGTTTCTTCCTGTAGCCCACGGCCACCCACCCCAGCCATGGCAGACGGGGGCAAGAGGTGGCCACAGCGTGACTGGAACACAAATGACTTTTGCCCAAGCATGCCGAGGGGAAGCCTTGTGGCCCCACCCCACTGGGGCGTCGGTGGGACCCAGGTCCAAAGGCTGAGTGTTAGAAAGATGAGCAGAGAAGATTCTGTGAGGTCTGTGGTCTGGATCACAGACCTTTGTGGAACTGGGGAGTCCAACTCCTAGTGAGGGAGTTCGACTCTTTCCCCTTCGAGGGTCCGAGGTCTGGGAAGCCGGTTGGAAAGATTTACCAGTGTGGGAGTGAAAAGGAAATGCCTCCTTTTTCTCCAGAAAGAGTACTTAAAATAATTCTTTTCTTCCGAGTTCCTGCTTATAAACGTCTCCAGTTTTGTCCCAAGTGAAGGCTTCTCTTCCCGCTCTCAAGGCTCCATCAATTGGCCCATGAAGAGGATTGTCTCTGGGGGAGGGAAGAATCATGCCAGGTGAGAAACTAAGGAGGTGAATGAGCTGCCAGGAGTCACAGCTGCCGTGTGACTAAGCTACAACAGGGGTCCTGGCACTGTGTGGGCTATGACGGGGTGCCGGAACGGAATGGCCCCGAGTTCCAGAATCTTGGCTGAGTCCCTAAAGGCTCAAGGGACATCTACATGGTGGGCAGGTACATACTGACTTTTGAGAGATAGCAGGAAGAGAGGAGAATGTTACGAGGTTCTGCTCACCTGTCGGATTGTGCCGAACCACAAAGAGGAAGGGTCTGTCCATAACCACCTCCTGAGGGGCCATGCGGGCTGAGACTAGAACGGCTGAAAGAGAAGGGACAACATGTTAGGGTGAGCGGGATGTTGTCACTGCTGTAGTCCCAAGAGATCCAGCGACACTAGTCTAGCTGGTGTCAGCACTGGGAAGTGATTTTCAGGTGGTTTAAAAGAAACGTCGTGGGTATGGAACCCAGAGCCTCAGGCATGCTAGAGCAAGAGTGCTACCATTGAGCCACACCCCAGCCCCTCACCGGGGGATTCTAGGCAGGGGCTCTACCACTGAGCCACACCCCAGCCCCTCACTGGGGGATTCTAGGCAGGTGCTCTACCACTGAGTCACACCCCAGCCCCTCACTGGGGGATTCTAGGCAGGTGCTCTACCATCAGGCTACATTCGCTGTCCTTGGTTTTCAGGACAGGGTCTTGCTTTGAACTTGCATCCTTTGGCCTCAGCCTTCTAAGGCATGTACCACACTATCTGGCTTCGGGTGGTTTCTTTGTTCTCTGACTATTGCCCTTAAATTTCGAGACTTCCTCTGAGCCCCGGTTTCCTGTAGGATTTGGTCAAGCTCTATCAATCACAAACATATTTAGGGCTCACTGCTAAGCAAACGTTTTAAATTCACTTCCCCCTACGATTTTCCTTCAGGTTTTCCTTTGGGGTCCTGGTCATATCCTGGGACCTCGGGAGCCATAGACGAGGCAGCAGGGTCCCAGGGGGAAGTGGAGCCATTTTCCACACGGAGGAACAGGTTTGGGGGAGGGTGGTGACTGGGCTTGCTCGGGGCTCCCTCCCTGCAGGGTGACTGCCCCCCCCCCCCCCCCGGGGTGGCGGGCTGACACAAGCAGAGCCCCACTCACCTGTGGAGGACGATGCCACAGTGCCGCTCTCGTTCACCTCGATCTTGACTTTCTGTAGTGCCTGGGCTACAGAGAGCTGCTCTCGGTCTGAAACAGAGAGGAAGGGGAGCGGGGACAGGTTAGCCACCACTCTATCCTCCCCGGGGGACCCTGACCCTCGGAAGCAATGAAGTGAGAGGGTTTATATCTCACCGGAGAGACTTGTAAAGTCGGCCTGGATTGGGCTAAACATGTCCGTCATGCCCAAACTCTCCAGGGGCCCTCTGAGGTCCACCTCAGTCTCCAGAGAGAACCTGTGGGCAGGAGCAGGGAACAGAGTTAGTTTGCCGTCCATCGCTGCTTCTCCCAGGACCTACCAGGTGTCCTCCAGGGCAGTGGGAGAGAGTAGATCCTGTGTTTGCCTTGACACAGATTCTCATGTAGCCCAGGCTGGCCCCAAACTCACTGCATAGCCAAAGATGATCTTGAACTCCAGATCTCCCTGCTTCTACCTCCTGAGTGCTAGGATTTACAGGTGTGCACCACCATGCCTGATTTATGTAGCGCTGAGGTTTGAACCCGGGGCTCCAAACAACTTGGGCAAGCATTCCACCAACTCAACTACTTCCCTAGCCCTGACCTTGAACTTCTCCTCCTCCTGCCTCCTCCTCCCTAGTATGGGATTAGAAGTCTTTGAAATCTTATTTGGCTAGGGGGTCTGGCCTTTTTTTTCCTCCTTGCCAGAAACTTCTAATATTAATGAAACATTGTTCGGTCTTTCCACCCCCTCGAATCCATGACTAATGGCTTTCCCCAAATAAGACAGCAGTTTGAACATAATTGTATTCCGTTTGACTGCAGGAGAGGAACAGGTTCGCGTTCTCCTGCGAGGGGGCTGGAGATAACTGTGGTCTGCAAGCTGTTTCTGAGCAGCTCACACAGTGAGACTTTTGGGGGGGCCCTCTGCTTCCCACCAGGGCATGACTCATTATCTCCATCCTGATGAGGGAGAAAGACAGTAGACGTTCTGTAGCTAAGGCGACTCAATCCCTCTCTTTCTCCAAACCTGACATTAGAGCATCTGGGAGTTTAGGGGAAGCCTGGGCTGGGAGCGTCCCTGTGATTCTGGAATTACCCAGTCACAGCCCTCTCCACCCCTTTCAATTCTGCAGAAGGATTAGGGGAAAAGAAAGAAGAAAAAAATATGTTTTCTTCTTCTTTTTTTTTTTTTTTGAGGGGAGTAGGGGATCGTACCCAGAAGCTGTGGCCACTGCTCTGCCCAGTCTTGGGATTGATGCCTTTCATTGTTAGTGGGTGAGGGAGGGGGTGGGGTGGGAGCAGGAGACATTTACAAATGGGTGTCGAATGATTTAGAAGCTCCTACATGCAGATTTCTCTAGCTCCTCTTTTGGTGTGTCTTATTATTATTATTTTTTTTTCTTTGAAGATGGGGTCTCATGTAATCCAGGAACAGAGTGAGGATGACCTTGAAGCCCTGACTCTCCTGCTTCCAGCCCCCTCATGCTGGGATGACTGGTGTGCACCACCATGCTGGTTTATGGGGTGCTGGGGATCCAATTGGGGGCTTTGGGCGTGTGCACCCAGCCACCTGAGCTGTGTCCACCCCTTTCCCTGCACCCCTCCCCCTTTATGAGGTAGGGTCTTGCTGCATCTAGCCCAGGTTGGCCTTATCGTCCCACGCTGGCCTTTCAAGTGTCAGGATTACAAATTTGTGCCTCCATGCCTGGTCTATGTGGTATTGGGTTCTAACATGGAGCTTCATGCAGGGTAGGTGAGCACTCTACAAACTACACTATATCCTCAGCAGTCTTGTCCCCACAGCCAAGGCTGGTCTTGAACTCACTGTCCTGCCTCAACCTCTCAGGTGTTAGGGCTGCAGGCTTGTGGCACTCTGCTTCACTTAAGCTGACTCTTACTGGGTGGGTATTTGGTGCATGGTCTACGTGGGGATGGGTTTTATAAAAACCTGTCTCCTCTCCAACAGTAGAAACTTTCTCCAAGCATGATGATGAAATAAGAAACCATAATCAAACCCAGGCTAGAAGGTTTCTCGTCAGCCTCCCACACATGTCCCTTCTGGGAAACTCCACTTGGGGACAGTGGCTTTAGGAGGGCTGGTGGATGTCGGATTAGGGTGTTGGCAATTATGCGTGGGTGACTTACTTAGGCAGGATGAGGAGACGAGGCAGTCTGGTCATGTTCCCTTTCCATTGTCGGATGAGCTCAGCATCCAAGATGCTGGTGAGGGCGGAGAGGGGCACTTCCTTCTGGTAGGGCGCCGCGATGAACATGCTGAGGGTTTCGCCGTGGTAGGGCAGTTCCAGGATGTCATAGTAGTGGCCATCAGGAGTGGTGAATTCAGCTGGGAAGAAACCACGATGGCACCTTGGAAATGGCTCCAGCTCATATGGAGTTCTTCCTAGATTTCCTCCTGCTCTCCCTCTAGAAGGCCAAGCTCTCCTCCGTTCTAGTTTTGGAGGTCCTTTAACCATTCTACATCCCTCCTGTTCAAGTGTTTTCCTTTCCTTTCCTTTTTTTTTAAAAACTAGCTATATAGCCGAGGATGGCCTTGAACTTACTCTCGACCACACCTGGCTTATAAGATGAGCCTGGAACCCAGGACCTTACTGTTGCTGGATGAGCTAAGCTGTAACCAACCACACCCTTCCTATCTATGGTCTCCCTCTTGATCTTCACTATTTTCTGTCTGACCCCAGCCACTCATTATCCCCATCCTCATCCTCTAAATCCCAACTTCCCCAGCTTTCCCGAGTCGCTGGGCTTGTTGGCCTCAGGTAGCCATACTAGAAATCCCTCAGGAGAAGAGATGGACTTCATTCACAGTGAGCAGATGTGGGTCTGGGAGACTATCTCCAGTTCAGCTTCATCTAGCATCAAAGAAACTGACATTCCCGCCCCCCCCCCCCTTCTTGAACTATCTCAGTATCTCCTGTTGGGAAGTCATTGCCATCACTTGGGTGTGTCCACCTCCTCTGCCCTCTTCCTCCCTCTGGGAGGGATGCCGGGTGCTGCCCAGGGTCTGTAGGTGTGAGATGTGAGGACTGGGGATCTTGGACTCACTGTAGTTGAACTTGTTGGTCTGAGCCATCATGGGCACAGAGACGGTGCTGCCATCTGACTTGTGGAAGAGGCGGTGGTGGGTGCTGGACGCTGAGAAGGGGGTCTTCCACTGGCCATTGAAGTAGAGGGCGTTCACCAGCACCAGACGCGTCAGATGGTCCACAGCCCCTTTGGCAAGTAAGTCGCTGATCATACCTAAGGGAAAGTGAGGCGGTTAAGACATAAGATGGGGGCTGGAGAGATGGCTCAGAGGTTAAGGGCACTGGCTGCTCTTCCAGAGGACCCGGGTTCAATTCCCAGCAACTACATGGTGGCTCACAATCATCTGAGATGAGATCTGGCGCCCTCTACTGGCCTGTAGGCAAACATGCAGGCAGAACACTAGATATAATAAATAAATACTTAAAAAAAAAGTAAGATGGTTTTAAAGCATCTTTTTAGATGCTTCCCTTCTGTTCCCTGTTCTCAAATGTATGTACATTGAAGGGATACAAAGAGCTCGTGGGGGTTAAATGGATGGATTTGTTTTAAGAGTCTCGGGATGTCTTCCAGCTCAATATTCTCTCCCCCTCCCATTCCTTTCCTTCTGGCTTCCCCCCCCCCTTTATAGTACATTCTAGTCCAGAGCTCACTCCAAAGCCTAGGTTGGCCTTGAATTCATGGTAATCCTCCTGCCTCAGCTTCTCAAGAGCTGGGATGATAAGCACGAGCCACATCCCTGGCTTCATCACATTTTTCTTGGCTCTGGGATCCAGTTCAGCATCAGAATTAGACGCTCCTGCCTTCCCTCACGACACCTCTTCTTTTGGTCCCTAAACTAACAGTCTCGGAGGCACACCCGCGTCATAGTTACTGCTGCTCTTATTGACAGTGATGTCTTTGACATTGGTGTTGTTCATTTGTTTTCAAAAATTATTATTATTATTATTATTATTATTATTATTATTATTATTATGTGTAGGGGGGAAGTAGGAGATGTGCGTGGGTGCGTGCCTGCCAAGTGGAGGTCAGGGAGTGACTTCTGCAGAGTTGGTTCTCTCCTTCCACATTTCCGTGTGGCTTCCAGGAATCAAATTCAGGTCGCCAGGCTCCACAAGAGCCTTTGCTGGTGGAGCCGTCTTGCTGGTCCTAGTGGGGTTTTGGGGGTTGTGGTTGTTATTTGGAGGTGGTAGAGTAGCTGGGACTACAGGGATACTGTATACTGCACTGCATTCGCCTTGAACTGGTTAGTTTTCTTTCTCTCCCTAGAGTTTTGGTTTTGATTTGTTTGTTTGTTTGATAGGATCTTGCTATGAAGCTCAGGCTAACCCCAAACTCACGATCTTCCTACAGGGATGAGCCATTATACCCAGCTCTGAGTGCTCTTATGAAAAAGCCTAACCAAGGCAAATACGGTTTTGGGTTATAGCTCAGTGGTAGAGCACCTGCCTAGAATCCCCCAGTGAGGGGCTGGGGTGTGGCTCAGCGGCAGAGAGATCGCCCAGCATGCATGAGGGCCTGGATCCCATCCTCAGCACCACAGGAGGAAAGGAAAAGGACAAAGTTAGCTATTATACGCTGGTTCTCAAAGCTGTTGCCTTTTCTCCACAAAGAACGAAGCAGAAGGGAGAGCTGAGGATGGGCGCTTTTGACCCCGAATTAATTCCCTCCCTCTGCGTGCGCCCTCGGGACTGGCCTGCCTTCCCCACCCGCTTACCTTTGGTGTGCCTCTCCACCCAGTCATTGATGATGAATCTGGCTCTCTCCACCTCTGAGAAGTCCACCTGCTTCACCGTGGTCCGGAAGAGCTTGAAGAAGTGGGGCATGAAGCCCTGGACCAGCTCCAGGTCCCGCTGGACGAAGATGGCGTCTGCGGTGGTGATCTCGTTCTTGTTCCAGGGCCCCATGAGCTCCTTGGCCAGCCGACGGAGGGCAGGGGCTGTGCTCTTCTCTGCAGAGGAACCAGAGCAGGATCCATTAGGCTCACGTTGAGCCAGGGGCTTTTATCTGGACCAGGTTTCCCAAGGAGGGCCTTGCCTCACCCAGATGGATGGGACTCTTCCATTCCGAGGGAAGTCTCTTTCCAAACTGTAATACTTTTTTCTTTCTCTCTTCTTCTTTCTCACCCTCCCTCCAATTCCTCCCTATTCTCTCTTTCTTTTTTCCTTCCTTCCTTCTTCCTTCCTTCCTTCCTTCCTTCCTTCTTTCTTTCTTTCTTTCTTTCTTTCTTTCTTTTTCTTTCCTTCTTTCTTTCCTTCCTTCCTTCCTTCCTTCCTTCCTTCCTTCCTTCCTTTCTCTTTTTTCTTGTTCATTTTTTTGAGACCAGGTCTCACCCGGCACCTCTGGCCTTGAACTCACAGAGAACTGCCTGCCTCTGCCTCCGGAGTCCGGGACTAAAGGCGTGTGGCACCATGCTGTCTCCGCTCCTTTGTTCTCCCCTCCCCAGCCCTCTCTGAGGAGGGTCTCACGCTGTAACCAGACTCTATGGACTGCTTTGCCCCTCGCTATATAGTCCTAGATGTCTTGGAAGCTAACAGAAGTCCCCCTGCCTTTGCCTCCCCTACGCTGGGATTAGAGGCATACACTACTCTACTCAGCTCTCAATGCAACCCTTTTTGCATGCTTTCACAAAAAGTCTCAACTCCTGTTTTTTTCTTTACGTTAGCATTTTCTTCTCAGTTCTTAAATGATAAGGGTTAGCTTGCTTCCCCCCTCCCCCACCTCGTACCCTTGCAACAGTCTTCCTAGGGGCCTCCCGGTGCTGGGGTGACAAGCCTCAGCCAGCCTGCGGGCTTGGTTCTTCTGTTTGGTGTTGTGACAAGACCTCGCTCTCTATCCCAGCCTGGACTGGAGCTTGCTACGTGTAGCCCAGGCTGGCCTCAAACTCATAATCCTCCTCCCTCGGCCTCCCAAGGGCTGGGACTACAGGTATGTACCACCGTACCTAAGCTAGGCTGTTTGTATAATCATGGTGTTATTAAGTAATTCGTGTTCATAATCCTCTTACATATTTACTCAGCCCGTGTGGTAGGCATTTTTTCAGTTGTCCCCCCCATTTTACAGAAAATAAAACAGAGGTTTACAAGAGTCAAGGTCACAGGTTTTTTGTTTGTTTGTTTTTACAGGTCTCATGTAATCCAGGCTGTTGCTAAACTCAATACATAGTCAAGTATGAGCCTGAACTCCTGATCCTTCCGGCTCCACTTCCCAAGTGATGTAGTTACAGGTGGACACCCCCACCTCCAGTTTGAGTTGGTATTGGGGATGGACCCGGGCTTTGTGCTTGCTAGGTGAGCTATATCCCCAGGGCCAAGGGGATGTAAGCACAGCTCGTATGTTCTGTATCTACTGGCTGGTACACCATGGCCAAGTCAAGGCCGTCTGACCCAGAAGCTAAAGAGAAAATGGGTGGTCCCGGGGCTGCAGTTGGACATGACTGGACTTGGCGATGCCGGAGCCAGCCTCCTCTGCCTTCTCTGTTTGCTCTGGCCCCTAGTCTGAGAGAACCTCCTGACCCTCTCCGCCTCCCACTCTCCCCCATCTCTCACCATTGACTTTGAATCCCATAGCGTCTTGGATCTGCTGCTGGGTTTCCCCTGCTGTGGTCAGCTGCAGCATGGCCAGGACCGAGGACACCCCGTAGGGAGAGAAGACCACATTCCGGTCCTTGGAGGCCTGGACCACATGCTTGAACACTTTGACCCCGAAGTCGGTGGCCTGATGGGCTGTGTGGGACTCTCGGGGATGTAAAGCAGATCCTCTCCCAAGAACCAGAGCCAGGCCCAGGGCGAGGCACGCTAGCGCTGAAGTTATCTGCATCCTAGGATGAATGGAAGAGAATCTGATAAGATGTTTCTGGAAGACTGCCCGGAGCGGGACATGGTGCCTCAGTCATGGACTAGGCTCTCTGTGTTTGTCTCTAGCCTGTAAGAGATCAGTCCGGTAAATTCACATTCATTAAGATCCCATAATGCAATTGGATGATGAGCTCATCCCCTTCTGCCTCCAACCAATTCTTTTAATTTTTTTTTTTTCCAGACAGAGTCTTGACTCAGGGTCCCCTGTTTCAATTCTCCCAAGTGCTGGGATTATAGGCATGCATTACTGCCCATAGGTGCTAACTGATTTTCTACCTGTGGAAATCTTAGAGAAACACCCGATGTATCTCTCTCTCCCCTCTCTGTGGGGTTGAGAGACCTTTGGACAATGACAATTATTCCAGTTGTAATAACTCTTCCTTATCACAGTTCACCAAACTACTGCTCAAGTTAGCAGCATGGAAAAAAAAAAAAATTCTCTGGGGCCCGTAGAACCGCCCAGTGGGTGAAGGCACTTGCCACCTGGCGTGACCCAGAGTTCTATTCCTGGGACCCACAAGGTAGAGAGAGAGCTGACTCCTGAAAGGTGTCCTCTGATTTCCACACTTGAACTGTGACACACGACTGCACACACACACACACACACGCACACGCACACGCACACGCACACACACACACACACACAAATGCAATTTGTAAAGTTTTGGTTTGGTTGTTTTGTTTTCTGTTTTTTTTTTTTTAACTAAAGTTTCTTTGCTAAATTGAGAAGGGGGGGTGCTGGAGAGGGACTGAGGGACGATGTCTTTGCTTCTGGGATCCGGGGTTAGAAGTGGGATTGGACCATCTTTCTCGACCACCTGTGATCCTGGTTGGGCCAGGGCGGACTAAAGGCAGCAGAGTTCCAGAACAGGGTGGGAGAACACGGAGGGAGAACGCGGGCGATGGACCGAGACTTCTGGGAAGGGAAGCTCTCTTCCGTAACTAAGCCCTAGGTGAGGGAGCGAGCTTGCCTCTGTCCTACCTTTCGAAGGCGCCTTGTGATTGGCTCTTCGTCTTGCTTGTTGGCTGTGGCTCAGCTGCGGTTGGCTGCGTCCTGCGGGAGGCGGGTGTGCGGGGTTCCTCCTTCCCAGTGCTCTCCGGGCTCTGCAGCGGCCTGATCCAGCTGTGCTCTGACTTGTGGCTTCAGGCTCCCTTTATACCAGATGTGGCAGGAAATAGATGAACTCATGTTCCAGCCCCACCCACTCTCCAACTCTGGAAATGTCTGGGCTGCCCGCCCGCCCTTCCCCTCCCCGCCCTCCCTCCCTCCCTCCCTCCCAAGGATTTGCTGGGACATGTGTGTGTGTACGTGTGTGAGAGGGCATGAGGGATAATTGAGCAAACCCTGGTTGCCTTAATCGGAACATCCCTGTCCGCTTGCCTTCGGCTGGTCTGTCGTCTCGACCCCTGGTGGTACCACAGAGCTTAGGATGCCTGGTGTCTGGGACTCCCTCGCTTGGTCCTCAGCTTGCAGCAACTCGAGTTGGCCCCTTTCCTTAGAAGAAACCCATCACAGAGGAGCTGTGGACTTTGCAGTGCTGTCCGCCCCGTGTGCACCCTGGGCCTACCTCCAGGAAAAGTCGGCCTGACCTTCCTTTGGGTTTCTGCCCAGTGGCCAGAGGGCATGAAATGTGCCCTGTGATTGTCTGGGTTCTGGTTCCTCTTGGACTTGAGCCCGACAGAGAACTTCAGGCCCTTTCTTGTCTCTCCATGCGCCTTCCAGGCCTGCTGTGAGGCAGGGCCGACTCCCCAGTGGGGCCAGGCTCTCCTGGGTACCCTGAGGGCTCTCTCTCTTTGTCAATAGCCTCCTGTGGCTGGGCTTTGAGGTGTACTGGGTGGGGCGCTGGTGGCTGGATTGGACCAGGGTTTACCATGAATGGGAACAGGGGTTGGCACAGAAAGCCTTGTCAAGGGGCAATGTGGAAGTTTAGCTCCTTGGAGCAGCCTGAGATGACTGAGGGAAAAAGAGGTAGTGTTTTCTAAAGATTTTATTTTTATCATTTATTTGTTTATTTATCTATCGAGACAGAGTCCCATTATGTAGCCCTGGCCAGCCTGGAACTTAATCTGGAGCTCTGGCTGGCTCCCGATTCACAGCGAATCAGTCTGTTTCTGCCTCCAGAGTGCTGACATTAAAGACGGGTGCCACCACATCCGGCTTTACTCTTAAATTTTAATTATCTGTGTATGCGTGTGTCCGTTTGTGGGTATGTGCATGTGAAAGTGGGAGGTGTCAGGTTCCCTGGAACTGGAGTTAGAGGCAGATGTATGCTGTTCACTGTGGGCGTTGGGAGCAGAACTTAGGTCCCCTAGAAGAACAGGATGTGCTCTTAAGGGCTGAGCCATCTCTCCAGACCCCAGGGAATTCTTTGAGGCTTTCTTCTCTGGGTGTAGACATTGGCGGGCTGGAGCCACAGGACCAGGGATAGAAAGAAACAGAATATATACCGTGGCGGGGCTCTGTTCTTAAACCATTGGGGTTCTGGGGAGGAGGTATGACTGAGGAGTCTTTTTTTTTTTTTTTTGGACAATCTCAGGCTCATGAAGCCCAGGTTAGCCTCAAATTCACTGTATAGCTGAGGATAGCCTGGAGATTCTGATCCTCCTGCCTCCACCTCCCAATTTCTGAGACTACAGGTGTACCTCACCACACCCAGTTTATGCGGTACTGGGGCTCGAACCCGGGACTTGTCGCATGTTAGGTGAACTACCAACCACATTCCCAGCCTGACGATTTCTTTAGTGAGTGGACGTTAGTGCAGCCCATAAGAGGAGCCCGCCGCTGCCTTTCAAGGTTGGACAGACTCTAGCACCCTTTGTAACCCTAAATACAGTGACCAGAGAGAAGGATGACCAGGAAAGGCCAAGGTGGGCCCCTGGTGGGAGCGGAGGAGAAGAGAAGGCACTCTCGGCCTTGGGGTTCACATGCTGTCATCTTTTGTATAGGCGATGGGGTTCACTTGGCGGTATCCATGGAGACAGCTGACTGGCGAGTCATAGGAGGTTTAAGTGGGTGGTGGAGCAGGGATGTTTGTTTTGGATTTTCAGTAAACAGATACCAGGGCAACCAGCCCAGCTGAGTTTTCTCACAGCTGAGACCCTGCCTCCGAGTCAGGTGGGGGAGGGGAGGTGGAGGAAAGAGGGGAAACCTCAGTTGGAAACTTAGGCTCACAGGCCCAGCGGAGCGGCCTGGCCCATCTGCTGCTTGTTGGTATTTTATTGTTTCCCCTTTTCCTCATCTGTGGCTTGGAAGCCCTGAGCCAGGCTGCTTGGCTGGGAGGGAGAGGCAGACATCCTTGGCCATCTCTGAGGAAGAAGACACACACACAGCCCAGACCCATCCTCATCTCTTACCCCCATCCTCAGCGGTCAGAGGGACCCAGGGCCTGGGTATCCCCAGGGTTACAGAAGAGGGGTGGGTGGAGATGCAGCTGGAGGTGGGCCTCCTAGGGTACGCTAGCTGGGAAACTGGGGTACCCCTCTTCCTCTCGCTGCCATTCACAGATTTTTCTGGATCTTCCCCTACCAAGGCCGTGGTTTTCCGTGGCGGGGCTCAGCTCTGCCAGGGTGCAAGCAGCTTCTCCCTGACTTGGGTTTGATCCTCTGTTCCGGTCTCAGGGGAGCTGGGTAATGGCTCTGTGTCCTTTCTGGGGGTGGGGAGGGATGGGGGACACCCTTTTCTTTGGAATGGAAAGCTTTGGGTCTTTCTTTTTCCTGTCTCTCTTTTTCTTTGGTGGAGAAGACACTAAAGCCATGCGATATAAGCCTGGCTGTTCTGGAACTCACCGCATGTACCAGGCTGGCCTCAAACTCCCAGCAATTCTCCTGCCTCTGCCTCCTAGTGCTGGGATAATAGGTGTGTCCAGCTTCCCGCCCCCCTTTGAGACAGACTCACCAGGTAGCCCAGGCTGGCATTGAATTCACAATCCTCTCGCCTTAGTGTCCCAAGTGCTGGGATGGTGGATGTGCCTCCAGGGTCAGAATCCTAAAGGAACCTCTAAACTAGAGGGAACCTATGGGTAGGTTCTAGAAACTGAGTCAATGGTCCTATGAGATGGCTCACTGGGTAAAGGAGCTTGCTGCCAAGTATGACAACGTGAGTTCAATCCTTGGGACCCACATGACGGGAGGAAAAAACGGACTCCCACAAGTTGTCCTCCACATGTGCTCTGTATCACATCCGTGTCTACACATGGACACACGCGTATACAAAAATAAACAACTAAATAAAAAAAAATATAAACTGAGGCACAGCCTAACAGATGAGGACCCTGTTTCTTTATGAGTTAGGGCTGCCTAGATGGCCTGAAACCCAGACTTGACCATGGTGCCTGCATCTCCCCTACACCCCCCATGACCTTGTCTGTCCTTGGACATGGGGAAGAGCTAGTTTTCCACGCACAGGACGCAGCTGCCTGAGGGCTTCCTGGATGAGCAGAGGTGGGGGGAGGGAGACGGGGTGTCTTACTCCCCAGCCCTCTTTGGGACACCCTTCTCAGAATCTAACCTGAGTCACAGGCTTGTGTCACTTTCTCTCTTTCATCTCCACTAGAACCCCCAAACCACGTTGTCCTCATCATCCTCTTTACCTTTTGACCCTTTGTTAAGTGGGGGAGGAGGGGAGGGGTCGAATGGACAGAAAGAGAAAAGTCCTTGCTGTTGAAATAACTCGGCCCTTGATTTTCCCGGGGATCAGAGATAAGAGTGTGTGTGTTACGTGGGGATTTCTGGGAAACTTCCAGGATCGACTACCCAGGAAGGTGGCTGCATCTGGTCCCTCTGCAGGTGGTTTGCAACTGGAGCGAACTCATACTTTCCATGACTTGTCCTCTACCCCAGCTTCCACCCCTGCACCCTGTCAGAGAGAGCATCAGGCTCCACTGGGGCCTCGGGAGCCACGGTCCTCCCTGCTTTTAACGTGTGTGTGTGCGTGTGTGTGTGTGTGTGTGTGTATGTGTGTGTGTGCATGCGTGTGTGCATGTATATGTGTGCGTGTGCGCGCGCATGTGTGCACGTGCGCACAAACTCACAGCGTCAGTCAGCCTTGGTGGCAGGCGCCAGTATTTGCTGAGCTGTCTCTCAGGCGCCTCATGACCTCTTGCCCTCTCGTCCTCTCCTTGTGTCCTTCCTCTTTGCCTCTCTGGTTCTCCCCCTGAGCCGTCTGTCCCTCAAGATAAAGCTGCTCCCCGCTGGCTTCCTCTTCTAGTTTCCCTCTCTCACTCCTGTCCGTCTCCCTCAAAGGAGACCGCGCCCCCTCTTCAGCAGTCTGACTCAATCCCTCTTTCCTTTTCTTTTGCCTCCTGGAATCCCTTTTACAGGCAATCTGGGGCCCCGATCTTCCTCTGGGAAGCAGGTTCGGCTGCCTGCCCGTTACACAGGCTCCTTGGAATGCTGGGTCCAGCCCCCCATGCCGGGTGATTTCACTGGGAGAGCTGGGGGTGGCAGAAGACAAGATGCCCCCACTGACTCTAACTCACTGCACTATTTCTGGCCTGGTGGCTCTCCAAACAACACAGTTCTGAAAATAGCCCATGTTTGGGCTGGGCCGTCCCTGTCCTTTCTAGGAGTGAGCTGGGTGGAGTGGTCAGAGCTTTGGCTTCTGTTCACGGGGAATCATGGCTCCAGGACAGCCCGTTCTGGCCTGTCTGCTGTCAGCCTGTCCGGGGGTTCCTGCCGTACCTGGCTTTCTCCTCTCCTACCTTCATAGACCTAACCCCTCAGTCTCTCTTTCCTTACCTAGCCCATGGCCAGCCATTGTCCTTTAAACTTTCAGATTAAATTCAGTCTTGCTCTGGGTCCCCACAATGTAGTCCATGCTTAAATGGTGCGTGTGTGTATGTGTGTGTGTGTGTGTGTGTGTGTGTGTGTGTGTGTCTATCACACTCTGGTTGCCAGACTTGTACAGTCTTTAGCTACTGAGCCATCTCACCAGCCTCTCTCTCTCTCTCTCTCTCTCTCTCTCTCTCTCTCTCTCTCTCTCTCTCTCACACACACACACACACACACACACACACACACACACACACACACGAGCACGCGTGCATGTGTGTGCACACACACGAAATTGAGAGCCGTAAAAGTTAATTGACTCAGAGAGGCCAATCTACCATGGTCCTACAGTAACTGTTCTATAAATGGAAGAAGGGGAGTCACAGTCAAATCGAGCCTCCCTCCAGGCAGACCTGACGCTAGCTGACCGAGGGCTGAAAGGATTACTTAATCCAGAGAGGCCGAGAGATGAGCTATGGTCACACAGCAACTATTCCATAAATGGGGGCTAGGGGATCCTGGCAATGAGATCAGACTCTCCTGGCCTCCAGGCAGGGACCTGAGGCTTGACCTGAGGGTGTGTATGAAGGGCAAAAGTGTTCTTTTGGGTCTGTCTGTCTATTTGCTTTAAGGACAGACCTTTCTATGTACTTCATAGTACTTACTAGGTAGCTCAGGCTAGCCTTGAACTCTCCATCTTCCTGCCTCAGCCTCCTAAGTGTTGAGACTGGAGATGTGTGGTCCCACATCCAGCATAACTTAATCATTTTGAGCCTTAGCTTTAATTTTTTAAATTAATTTACATTGTTTGACAATTGATTGACACGGGGGGGGGGTTTGTATGTGTTCCTCTGTGTGTGTGTGTGTGTGTGTGTGTGTGTGTGTGTGTGTGTGTGTGTAGGTCAGAGAACACCGGTTGCGGGTTAGTTTTCTCTTCAATTCTGGTTGTGAAGCCAGGTCAAACAGCGTGGAGGCAGGCACGTTTACCCTCAGCCCTCTCACTGGGCTCCAGCGGCTTTTGGGTTTTTTTGTTGTTGTTTGTTTTGGGGGGGATTGAACCTAGGGCTTTACTGGGCAAAGTCACATCCTCTGCCAGATCTTAACTCTCCTGCGTGCTAATTATTAGCCATGGGTACGTGCGTGTGAGCGGCTGCTTGTACATGCATGTGTGCATTCATTAACGGCTCTCCACCTCGTTTATTCATTCATTCATTCATTCATTCATTTATTTTAGAGACAGAGTCTCTTCGCTGAGCCGAGCCCTCACTGATTCTGATAGACGAGCTGGCCAGCGAGCCTCGGGGATCTGTCTGTCTCCATCTCTCTAGTCGCATAGGATTTCAGCACTGCTGGGGCTGTTCTAAAATATAAGTTCTAAAATATAAGTTCGGGGGGGGGGGGCTTCGAACTCAGGGCCTCGTGTTTACGTGCCATACACTTTATCTGGTGAGCCATCTCTCCAGCCTTCCTCCTCTCTCTCTCTTTAAAATTAAAATTCCGTCTGCCTGTTGAGTGTGTGGCAGTGGGACTCAGCTCTCCCTTTTCACCACGCAGGTTCTGGGGACCAAACTCAGGTCGTCGGGCTCGGCTGTGAGCGCCTTTACCCCTGGAGCCGGCTCACTGACCCAGCGTCTTATCTGAGACAGACAAGGATTCCCATGTTTGGGGTTGTTGCAAGAATTTGAGCATTTACTCAGTGCTGAGTGCCTTCTGGACACTCGGTAAGCAGTAGCTATTTTTGAGTGGCAGACAGCCGACATTGTTAACTCTCAAAGAATGCAAGCTCCCTGAAGGAGGAATGTTGGAGGACGTCTTTCGGATTTCCTGTGTTCAGCAGTTAGCCTCGGGTATCTTGACGGCGGACTGGCTGCTTCCCGAAGGCACAGCTTCCAGCCCCTCTCTGGTCTGTTTCCATGCCCATTCCATCCTGACCGGTCCTCACTGGCTGTTGTTGCTCTCTGGGACCAAGGGATGCTTTATGGACCCTCCTGATAATCCATGTGTGTCTTACGTGTTTCCTGACAGGTTCCTGCTATGTAGCTTTGACCTCCCTGGAGTCCAGGCTGGCCTTGAGCTCAAAAGTCTCCTATGGCAGCCTCTTTAGTGCTGGACTTATAGGCGTCTGCCATCACACCTGCCTTCCCTATGCATCCTCCTCCCTTCAGCACACAAGGAAGAGGGGGAGCTTGACCCACCTTTCCAGAGGGGCCTATGGGACATACGTTTTCCTATCCACAACTCTTGCCCCCATGGCCTCACTGTGTAGACCAGGCTGGCCTCAAACTCACAGAGACCTGTCTGTCTCTGCCTCCCAAATCCTGGATTAAAGGCATCCGCCCCCTAAGATCTCCTGTAGCTGAGGCTGACCTTGAACACTCTTCTGATCCTCCTGCTTCCATCCCTAGAACACTGCAATTACAGGGGTGTTCCCTGTTTCATGAGGTACTGGGGATCTAACCCAGGACCTTCTTTACATGAGGCAAGCACTGTACCAACTGAGCTACATCCCCTGTTTTTTCTCTTTTTTCCTTTTTTTTTTTTTTTTTTTTAATGAGGTAGGGTCTTGCTGTGTAGCCCAAGATGGCTTTGAACTTGTAATCCTCCTGTCTCCACTGCTGGAATACTGGGATTCCAGATATGAATCACCATGTCTGTTTTCTACTCTTTCCTGAGGGTGTTTACTGCAGGGTCTCTCCTGAGCTGTCTTCAACCAGAATGAACAACCCTCAAGCATCTGAGACAAGAATGAGCCTCCCAGAGGAAGGGTGGTTGCTCACACAGTCTGGGTGGATGGAATCACGGAGGCTGACGCAGTCAGCCAATGAGGAGACTCAGGACCCAAAGGGCCCCCTGACAGCATCCTGTCCCTTCATCCATTTCTCTTTTCCCAAGAGTCTGGATGGCCTGGTTCTGACTCACATTCCTTCTTGGTGGCCAGCCCCTGTTCCGCATTCTCTGCATTCCCAAGGTTTCCTTCAGCCCTCTCTCTGGACACAGGCTGTTTGCATTCTGCCCCGGCTGAAGGATGAATCTCGATCCCCCCCCTCCGCCCCCGCATGACCAAATATTAATTGCCACTCATGCTAACACCATGAAACAACTCCCTTCCCTGCAGACATGTCACATGCATGCTGGGGGCCGAAGACCGGCTGGCTCTAGTGATTAGAAAATAGCACAAAGAGGCTGTGTGTGTGTGTGTGTGTGTGTGTGTGTGTGTGTGTGTGTGGGCAGTGTGCTCGCCTTGTGCACAAAGCCCTGGGTTCAATTCACTGCATCCGACCAGGCATGGTAAGCACAGGTCTGGAATCCCTGCTCTCAGGAGGTAGAAGCAGGAGGATCAGCTAGGGTCATCCTCAGCCGCACAGTGAGTTCAAGGCCACCCTGGGCTATGTCAGACCCTGTTGAAATAAGCAGAACAGAAGCAAACACAGTTGAATGATGGCACCCACCTTTAATCCCAGAAGCGGAGGTTGAGGCAGGTGAGTACCTGTGAGTTCAAGGCCAGTCTTAAAGAGACCAGAATTAGGTGGACTCCCTGGTCGGCAGAGGGGAGCGGGACCATGGCTAGTAATAAAGAGGGCAGTTTCCCAAGATGGCCGGCCTCCTCCTCAGCCTCCTGACTTGAGACGAAAGCCTAGCAGCTTTGGTTTCCCACCCACAGGACCCTGCGGATGGCCCATCCCGCAGCAACAAGTTCAAGGACTGTTGAACCAGTCAACGATCCTACCTGTCTTCAGACTGACCAGTCCTAGAGTAGGACACGGTTCTGCAGAGGTTTAAACCACCCCGTCCTCCCCTCTCTCCCCCAGGCCCTGAGAAGAGACGGCTTCTCAGCTCTCCTCGCTCTGCTGTACAGAGGGTCTTTTTCTCGGCACGGCTGCCGTACGCATGCTTCACCCCCACAAACCCCTCCTTTATCACGGATTCTGTCTGAGGCACTTGAGAACTCTCTGCTGCTGCCCGTGGCATTTCCATTCCCCACCCCCTTTTAATTCTTTAAGTGGCAGAGAAGCAAACTCCATCAAGACCCCGGGACTGTATCATTTCTAGACTGCGCCAGCCTGGTCTACATAGTGAGTTCCAGGCCAGCCAGGGCTGTGTAGAGAGAAGACCCTGTCTCAAGAAACAAAAGCATGAGGCTGGGTTTTCCACCTCGTTTGGAGGAGAGGGTCTCTCACTGACTCAGCGGAGCTGCCGCTCAGGCCTGGGGTTACAGATGTGAGCCACCACATCCAGCCTTCTCCATGGGTGATGGGGATCTGAACTCCTCATGCTTGTGCGTCAAGTGCGTTATTAAGTCAGCTGTCTCCCCAGCCTCTGGAGCTACCTTATAAGGTGTGGGGTAGAGCATAAAGATATGCAGAAGGTGTGTGAGAAAGGAAGACTTCATGGAGGAGGCGAGGTTGGTGGTGAGGGAGGCCCCACGCCCTTGGGAGAGAATCATACATGGGGGTGTCAGGGAGACTCTAAACACTGCAAGGGAGGGTGTATGTGGCGGTTTGACGAAGGAAGGTCCCTGTTGGCTCATGCATTTGAACGCTTAGCCACCAAGGAGTAGACCTGTTTGAAAGGATTAGAAGGATTAGGAGGTGTGGCCTTGTTGGAGGAGGTGTGTCCCTGAGGGCGGGCTTGGAGGTTACGGAAGCCCTAGGCAGATCCAGTCTTTCTTCTCTGCCTGTGGATGGGAGTGGGAGGGGGAGCTCTCAGCTGCTGCTCTAGAGCCCTGCTCTCCGCCATGATGACAACGGTCTAACCCTCTGAACCTGCAAGCCAGCCCCCAATTAAGTGCTTTCTTTCATGAGAGTTGTCTTGGTCATGGTGTCTCTTCACGGCAACAGAACGGCATGCTTTCATCTCTAGAGAGCAATTCATCTCTCTCTCTGTCTCTGGGGATGGAACACAGGGTGCGGATTTGCTGGACAGTTAGACAAGGGTTCTGCTGCTGAATAACATCCTAGCCCCTGTCTTACCCTCTTGAAGAGTTTGGTATGGTAGCTCTCTGCTTTTCTGGAACCTTCTGTCCATTGAAATAGATGTTCTTCTTTTGTTCTGGCTGTGGACATGGACATGCCTCTTTTTTTTTTTTTTTTTTTTTTAAGATTTATTTTTGACTAGGTGTGGTGGTGCACGCCTTTCATCCATGGACCTGGAGGCAGAGGCAGGTGAATTTCTGTGAGTTCAAGGCCAGCTTGGTGTATATAGTGAGTTCCATGGTAGCCAGAGCCCCACGGTAAGATTTTGTCTTAAAAAAAAAAGGAAAGATTTGTGTTTATGATTTATTTCTGTGTAGCTATGTGTCTGTTTGTGTGTATGTACACATGATGGCAGGTACCTGCAGAAGCCTGAAGAAGGCGTGAGATGCCTTGGATAGAGTGCTGATAATTAAACTTGGGTCCTCTTAACCACTGAGCCATCTCTCCAGCTCCTACCTCCACTGTTTTGTTTTTATTTTTATTTATTTACTTATTTATTTTTATTTTTGTTTTTTCGAGACAAGGTCTGTCTGTGTAGCTCTGGCTGTCCTGAAACTCACTCTGTAGACCAGGCTGGCCTCGAACTCACAGAGATCCACCTGGCTCTGCCTCCCGAGTGCTGGGACTAAAGGCGTGCGCCACCACCGCCCGGCTCATTTTTGTTTTTTTAGACAGTGTCTCTTATGTTCCTGGGGACCTCAAACTCACTCTACAGCAAAGAGAACCCTGAACAATGGGCCCTCCTGCTTCCAGCTGTCAAGTGCTGGGATGACAGACATGTACCCCCACGTCTGGGTTATGTGGTGCTGGGACGGACCCAGGGCTTCATACATGCTGCTCAAGAGCTCCAGCAATGAGCTCTGTACCCGGGCCCTGGGCTGGACTTTTCTATTCCCACTGAGCCGGGCAGACGTCCAGAGAGACGGTGACTAGGGTCAGCAGGAGTTTTTGTGGGTAGCTGAGGCCCCAGAGTCCAAGCAAATGAGGTGATAAAACTCTAATGGAATTTACCACGGGGTCTCCGGGGTGCCCCGAGTCACCATTTTTTTTTCTCCCTAGCTTCTTCACGTGGGAGCAAGACTTGTGTGTGTGTGCCCTTATCTGAGTCACTCCGGCTCACCACAATGCAGCCAGGCTACGATTCTGCTCACTTTGCCCTGCACCCCAAGTCTTTCCCGAAGCCCTGGGCACAAGGCTGTAGAAGTGGGAGAGCAGGTGTGTCTGACGTGAGAATGGGGGACCCTAGACCGGACAGAGAGCCCCTGGGTTGCTCCTTCTTCTTCCACCACAGCTAATCATAGCAAAGGGGTCGACAAGATGGCTCAGTAGGTCAAGGCACTTGCTGCTACGTCTGATGATGACCTGAGTTCGATCCCCAGAGCCCACAGGTGGAAGGAGAGCATCAACTCCTGCAGGTTGTCTTGTGACCTCCACACATAGGCCACAGGATGCGCATGTTCACACACACACACACACACACACACACACACACACACACACACACACACACGCTCAATGGATGGAGGAAGTGGGAATACTAACTAGCTCTTTTGTGTGTTTATGTATGTGTGTGTGTGCCTACATGTGAAGGCCAGGGGTCCATCTTGGGTCGTTTCTCAAGAGCTATCCACTTTGTTTTTGGAGACAGAGTCTCTCCCTGGGACCTGGGCCTCTCTGCTTCGTAGGCTGGTTGGAGAGCAAGCCCCAGTAACCCCCTGATTCTGTCCGTCTGGCATTGGGGTTACAACTGTGTTTCACCATGCCTGGATTTTCACATGGGGGCTGGGGCTTGAACCCAGGCCCTCGCCTGTGCGCGGCAAGCGCTTTACTGACTGAGCCAACTTGCCGGCCCCTGCTTATGATCTTTTCTGGGATGGGTTGTGTGACCTCTCCAGACATGCATGGCAGAGACGGTCCTTGTCCTTAGGATCCAACACAGTCTTTAAAAAAACATTTTGTTTTTAATTAAACGTATAAGCCTGGTGTGTGTGTGTGTGTGTGTGTGTGTGTGTGTGTGTGTGTGTGTGTGTGTGTACACGTGAAAAAAGACACCTGAGGGAGACTGGTCCTTCAGAGCTGGACTTACAGGCATTTGTGAGTCACCTCCATGCCTGCGCTGGGACTGACTGACCTTGGGTCCGAGGCAAGAGCAGTACGTGCTCCTGACCACTGAGCCACCTCTCCAGCTCTTGCCGGGATGGAGGCCGAGAGGAAGGGCTGCCCCAGTCCCCCCACGCCTGGCTTCCTGCTACCTCTCTGCCTGTGTCCACCCCCACCTCTAGTCCCAGATCCGTCCCTGCTAGAGTCCTGCCATTGCCTAGCATACAGGTTAGACTCCTGGCCTCAGGCGGTCCTCAGAAACAGGACATCCGAGAACCAGGAATGCGGCTCAGTTGGCAGACGAAACCCTGGGTTCCACCCCAGCATCGCTACACTGGGGCATGGTGGTGCACCCCTGCAATCCCAGCATTTGAGAGTAGAGGCAGGATCAGGAGTTCAAGGTCATCCGTGGCTGCATGGGGAGTTGGAGCTCAGGCTGGGGTGTTCACAAGTGCGTGAATGCGTGCGTGCCTGTGTGCGTGCATGCCTGTTCACGACATGGAGTGTGTGTGGAGGTCAAAGGACAACTCAGAAGGAGTCAGTTCTCTCCTCCCCCCATGTGGGTCTCAAGGACTGAACTCAGGTCCTCAGATTTGGTGGCAAAGACCCTTGTCTGCAGAGGATTTTGCCAGCGTTTTGTTTATTTATTGTTTGTCTGTTTATTTATTTATAGGTCATCTCTTATTGACCTTGGAGCACACCGATTGGGCTAGTTTGGCCAACCCGAGAATCCTCCTGCCTCTGCCTCCCCAGCTTTGACGTTACCAACACACACTGCACCTGACCATTACATGGGCACCAACGGTCCAGCCTAGGTCTTTGGCTTGCACTGTAGGTGCCCTACCCACTGGGCTCTCTCCCAGTTCCATCCCTTGGGCTCTTGGTGACAGGGGCCAAGACTCCTGCACTAACCGAGGTGTGATGAATGAATGATGAATGAATGAATGTCCTCCAGTGAGGAGACCCCGGGAGCCGAGCAGAGGGAGGGGAGGTGGTCGGTCTGGGTCAGTGCTAGAGTAAGGAAGACCACCAAATGCTCTGTATTTCACCTGTACCCAATACAGCAGGAAAGGAACCAGATGTTTGCCAGGAGTTGTGGCTCATGCCTTTAATCACCGTACTTGGGAGACATTGAAGCCAGCCTGGTCTACATAGAGACCAGGGCAGCCAAGGCTGCATAGTAAGACCCTGTCTCTAAAACAAACTGACAAATATGTATACACACTAATTAACTAGTTGATTAATGAAGGTCTCAGAGGAGAGGATCATTACTGTGCAGGGAACTTGGATGCGAAGCAGAGCCTTCAGGTTGGGACTCGCTGTGGCCCCGCCCACTCCCGGAACCTCCTGGAGAGTAAAGGCTCGCTCTCCTCCCTTCCTGGGGGTGACTCTGCTGCACCCTGCTGTGCTCCCCAATCTGGGTCGGGAACCACCAGACAGGATGAGTCAGGTCTGAGGCAGGCAGGGCGAGCAACCGTTATTCATATCACACAAGAAGCATGGCCTTCCGGGGCCCTGGGGGAGCAGCTGGGGCTGCAGGGCAAGGGGAGCTGAGGTGGCAGAGGTGAGGCAGCTTCTGCTCAGTGGCTGGAGGAGGGGGGTAGCCTGGGGTGCGTTTTGTATGCCAGGAATCACACTGGGACTCTTGAATTTAGCATGTGAGGGTGGGAGCTAACCCTCGCCCCTGAATCTCCTTCTCCCTTTCCTTTGCAGACCCTGCCGGGTCCAGCATGGTGGCCTACACCCAGAATCCCAACACACCAGAGGCTGAGGCAGGAGGATTTCAAGTTCAAGGACAGTCTAGGCTACAAAGCAAGACCCTGTCTCAAGAAATTAAGAGGCCAGGGATACAGCCCATCATGGCTGAACCTTCGGACTGGATCTTCAGCTCTACATAAACTGGGCATGGCGATGAACACCTGTAATCCTTGTACTTGGGAAGTAGAGGCATGGGGATCAAGAGTTCAAGGTCATTCTCAGTTATGTAGGGAACTAGAGGCCGCCTGGGCTACCTAGGAAGTTGGAGGCTAGCCTGGGCTACATGAGACATGTTTCAAATAACAAAGAGGAGGAGGGATGGAGGGGCAGAGGGAGGGCAAGGTTAGTGAGAGTGAGAGAGAGAGAGAGAAAGAGAGAGAGAAAGAGAGAGAGAGAGAGAGAGAGAGAGAGAGAGAGAGAGAGAGAGAGAGAACAGGACATAGCATGGGAAGGAGATTTGGTGCAGGGGTTGGGCTCTGGCTGCAGTCTCTGTCTGAGCATGCTGTCTTCTTCCACTGGAGGGTGCTTCATCAAACTAACGGCCAAACTAGTGGGAGAATGAAGTCTTCAATGGTAGGGTCTGCCCCTCCCCCCTCTGGGGTGTGTGTGTGTGTGTGTGTGTGTGTGTGTGTGTGTGTGTGTGTTTCCTCACTTGCCCACCCCAGGCTTGTACCCCAGCATCAGACTTTCCTGCTGCGTAGGGGATGGCTTTCTGTCCCTGGGAACACACCACCCAAAGTGGACACCCAAGAAGGCACTGGGATGGAGGAGTCCCATTTCCTGCTTCAGTCTGCTGCTGTCTTCAAGCTGCTCCACCAACGGTCAGGCCTCCGGCTGGCGGCCAGCGCCTGTCTGGACAGGAGGAAATGGAGATAGGGGGAGCGGTACACGGTGTCCTCAAGAACAGAAATTCCACCGGAAAGGAAACAATAAGCTGAGGAGAGTCATTCTCCAGAGAGCAGAGGTCCGGAGACGGCAGGACCTTCCTGCCTCAGCAGGATAAACAAGCCCCCTGGGGAAGCCCCAGAAATGCACTGCCCTCCAGGTGTGCATGTGGGAGTCTGGGGGGGTTGCTGGGGGGCGGTCCTCTGCTTTGACACCATGGGGAGAAGTTCTCTCTTGCATCATGGTCTAGCCATAGGTAGATGAACTCCCAAGTAGCAGAGTTAAGTTCAGTGTGGGCCAGTGAGATGGCTCAGCCAGTCAGGGAGCTTGCAGCCAAGTCTCTTGACCCGAGTTTGATCCCTGAAATCCACATGATGTAAGCAGAGAACCAGCTCCCCAGAACAGTTCTCTGACTTCTACATGTGTGCTGTGGGGTGCATCCCCTTCCCCCACAATAAAATAAATAAATATATTTAAAAGAGTTAGGGTCAGCAGGATGAGAGCAAGGCCAATGGCAGGCTGAAGAATTTCAAGCGTGGAAGCCAGGCTAGCCGTAGTGGCCAGGTGCCTTTTAGGCACCAAGAAGGCAGGCAGTTCTAGGTTTTAAAGAAACTCAGACAACTCTCTGGGTAGATGGGGTAGATGGAGAGAGGAAGCTAGCCCAGAGTCCCTATCTAGGGAACTAAAAAGGGCAACTAACTTCCTCTCTCTCCTCTTTTCCTCCTTTTCTTTCTCTCAAGACAAGATCTAGCCTTATAGCCTGGGTAGACCTTGAATTCTCCCTGTTCCTCCCGCCTCAGCCTCCCCAGTGATGGCATTACAGGGTTACAGCCATGCCACCATGCCAACTCTTCCTTCCTTCAGGGCTCAGACGCAGCTTGCTTTCAGGAAAGGCACAGCAGAGCAGGAAGGAGGAAACCTCAAACCTGAAGAAGCCATGCGTGGAAGAAACAGAAGAGGCCTGCAGGGTACAGTGTTCCTCAGGTTCCCAACCCAGCATGCTGGGCCCAGCAAGACTGGAAAGGGTAGCTTAGGGCCTGGATCAGTGGTAGAGCACCTGCCTAGAATCCCCCAGTGAGAGGTTAGGGGTGTGGCTCAGGGGTAGAGCACCTGCCTAGAATCCCCCAGTGAGGGGCTGGGGTGTGGCTCAGTGGTAGAGCCCCTGCCTAGAATCCCCCAGTGAGGGGCTGGGGTGTGGCTCAGTGGTAGAGCACCTGCCTAGAATCCCCCAGTGAGAGGCTGGGGTGTGGCTCAGTGGTAGAGCTCCTGCCTAGAATCCCCTAGTGAGGGGCTGAGGTGTGGCTCAGTGGTAGAGCACCTGCCTAGAATCCCCCAGTGAGAGGCTGGGGTGTGGCTCAGTGGTAGAGCCCCTGCCTAGAATCCCCCAGTGAGGGGCTGGGGTGTGGCTCAGTGGTAGAGCCCCTGCCTAGACTCCCCCAGTGAGGGGCTGGGACACCATTCAGTAACAGAACACCTAGCATCCATCATGCCCAGTTTGCAAAAGCAGGCTGAAGTAAAGACTGATGGCCAGAGTGAGAAAACTTGTGCCCAAAAGTCTGCATTAGTGTTTGGTCCTTTGTTAGTGTGGTTTTTCCACTCCAAAAACTCACTCATTTTTAAGATTTGGGGATCCCCTTCCCCACATTTCAATAGTGACTGTGGCTAAAACATGTGGGCTCATTGCTTTGGCCAAATCCTGCTTCACACCCATTATTTATTTCTCGGTCACACAGCTCAGAAATGGGTGTGGTTGGCTTCCTCACACGTGCATGAGAAACAGACACACAGAGCAGCTGATATCTGGCTGTGATCAAAGCTCTCTGTGATCAAAGAAGCCGGAATCTTGAAGATTCCCCAGGATTACTGGAAGTTGGAGATTCTGAAGAGACGAAATGTTGTCGTCAGAGAGCCAGGTTATCTGGGGCATTCATAGATATTTCTCGACAACCTCTCTATCTGACCTATCATCTCTGTGACTTAGTAGATAAAACATTTGAGCTCCCAGAAACCACGTTTCTCCGTCCCCGGATGTGGGGAGTTAACAGCCACACATGGCCATGCCTGGCTCTTCCAGTGAGCGCTGAAATCCAAACTCAGGTCCTCAGGCTTCGCGCAGCAGGCCCTCTTAGCCACTGAGCAGTCTCCCCAGCCTCCGCCACCTCTGTCTTTGAGACAGGGTCTCTCACTGAACCTGGATCTTGCTGATTCGACTAGAATGACCCACCAGTACGCTCCTGGGATCTCTCTGTCTGCCTCCCCAGTGCTGGGATTTCAGGTGTGTGCCGCTAGGCTTGCTTTGTAGGTGGGTGCAGAGGATCAATCTGGGTCCTCACGGTTGCCGTTGCGTACTGGCAGACGGAGCCATCTCCCCGGTGCCTTTTCCAGGCATTTTTGAGCGATCTGGAGCCCTGAGCACCGGTCTCTGAGGATTCTTATCAGAATCCTAGGGCGCAGATGCTTTGGTCTTGATTTTGTTTTCCATTAGCCGTCTAGGCGTATCTAGGAGGGAGATGACGGCAAACGGTGTGGTGTTTCAGGTCCTTGCTGCCCTGAGGCAGGTGCTGAAGTCAGAGTCCCCAGTCACACTGGGACCCAGGGGTTAGGTTCAGTACAGACCTCAAGGGCCTGGAAACAGTTCAGTCAACTTCGTAGGAATGTCACAGCTGGGGACATGCTGGGAAGTGGACCAGGGCCACTTCGGGTCATTAACATGATTTCATCCGCAAAATTTTCCTCTGCCCTTGGGCCCAGAAAAAAAAAATGGAGAGACTTTGAGTCTGTGGAGGGAAAAAGGGTAGGAACTTAGATGTATTGTTTTTATTTGTTTTAAATGGTTACTCTTTGTCTTTTTTAATATTTATTTGTCTGTGTTAGTATATGTTTGGCACACGTGTGTGCAAAAGTGTGTAAAGCCCAGGGTCTTTACACTGGGTGTCTCCTCTACCATTCCACACCTTACTTAGTATGTTTAAATTTTTTCATTACATCTTATTTAGTGTGTGTGTGTGCGGAGTGTGTACGCCTGTACGTATATGTTGGAGGTTGGAGGTTGGTATCAGGTGTCTTGATTATTATTGACTATTGATAATTGATTATTCTCCACCTTCCATTTTGAGGCAGGGTCTCTCATTTGAACCTTGCCAATTTCGATCATCTAGCTAGCCAGTTTATTCCAGGGATTATCCGACCTTTGCCTCCCAAGCTCTGAGATTACAGGCAGTCGTCGTTCCCCCCCCACCCCCACCCCCACCCCCGCAACCACACAACACTTCAGGTGGGTGCTTGGGGACCTGACACTACCCCTCACATTGGTGTAGCAAATGTTTTCCTGGCTGAGGCCTCTCCCCAGCCATCCATCTTGTTCCTTGACACACCATCTCCAAGCTCACTGATTCAGCTATGGCAGCTAGCAAGCCCCAGGGTCCTCTCGTCTCTGCCTCCTCAGAGCTGGGGTCACAGGCTTCCGTATTCTGCTGTGTATGGCTTTGCTGTTGGTGCTGGGGATTGAGCCTAGACCCTCATGCATTCTGTTGACAGTTTCCCTGTCCTCCCCACTCCCTGTTCCTGCCAGCTCCCAAGCAGAAATTTAAAAGGGAAGAGGCTTCTAGGTGAGTCTGTGACAGTCGCCTCCTAAAACGGGGAATCCAGCAAAGGGTCTATGGGGTTTGGGCCAAGCAAGAAAAAGCCCACAGACTTGACCTATGGGTAGCAAGAGTGTGGCACATGGAACAGAAGGGCTTGGAAATGTGTTTGGGGGGGCCCTGCTGGGGGCCTGGCACACGGGGAGCCTGGGGGAGCCTCTCTTCCCCGCCTGTCACTCACCTGCCCCGACCTGCTGTATGAGTCAGCTCCAGGTGCTCCCTCCCCTGCAGTTCCAGGGCAGCGATGAGGCCCCCGTTATTCACAGACTGAACCTCAACTCCCAGGGTGCAGCCGAGGCTGCCAGCTCACTGTTCCCTGGTAGCTGGCCCCAGATCCAGACAGCCTCGGGCGTGCCCAGGTCAGGCCCCGAAGACAGAGCCCTCAGCTGGCAGTCGCCGACCTCCTGAGAGGACTCAGCCATGTTTCCACGGCCTAGCTACCTTCTTCAGAGTGAGCCCCAAGGGAACTGCAGAAACCAGTCAAAGCAGGCTTTGAGGTTCAGGAAACATGGGATCTTCCTTCTCACTCTGAGTTCTGCTTAAAAAATAATATATATATATGATTTTTTCATTATTAAATGTTTATGTATCATAAAAATGTTTCTTTTTCATTTTAATTTAATGTTATTTACGTGTGTGTGTGGGTGTTTTGCCTGCATGTATGCCTATACCACATGTGTGCAGTGCCTACGGAGGAGGGCCCTGGACCCCTGGAAGTGGAGTTACAGACAGTGTGAGCTGCCATGTGAGTGCCGGGACTCAAACCCAGGTCCTCTGGAAGAGCAGCCAATGTGCTCAATCACTGAGCTGTCTCATCTCCAGTCCTTGTCGGTATTTTTGTTTTTGAGATGAAGTCTTATGGAATCCAAAATGGCCTTTAATCTACTCTGTCAAGGATATCCTTGAACTTTGACCCCCGTCTCTCCAAGTGCTGAGGATGTATGTGCATGGGCAGATCCAGCTTATGCAGGATGGGGGATGGGATCCAGGATTCATGCATGCCAGGCAAGCACTCTACCAACTGAGCCACACCCCCAGCTACAGCCCTGCCTTAGTGGTGTGCGTGTGTGTGTGTGTGTGTGTGTGTGTGTGTGTGTGTGTGTGTGTGTACTGCACCCCTGACTTGGTGTGTGTGTGCATGTGTGCGTGGGCGTGCATGCGTGCAAGAGTGTGTCAGTTTCATCATGACATTTTCACATATGTGCACCACATGCTTTGTTCAGTCACTATTACTCTCTCTTGTCCCCCCACTGAACCCCTTTTTTCTAAGCAGTCCCTCTTCTGCTGCCCTGTTTGATCTAAAAAGCACCTGGCTTTCCACATCTGTGAAAATCCACCCAACCTTTGTCTCTCTGGGTCTGGTTTCCTTCACTTAACACAGTGACCTCTAGTCCCACCCACAGTCCTGAAAATGACATCATGTTGCTCTGTCATCGTCTTCTTAAGACAGGGTCTTGCTATGTAGCACAGGCTGGCCTTGAACTCACGATCTTCCTGCCTCGTTTCCTAAGAGCTGGGATTACAGGAATGTGCCACCCCACCTGACTTACTTTCTTTCTTTAAAGTAAGTTGTTACATTATTGTACGTCTTGTAGGGGAGCACACCGTGGAGGTCAGAGGATGACTTTGGGAGTCGGTTCTTTCCTTGCACCATGTGGGGACCCAGGGATAGAATTCGGGTGGTGAGACTTGCCAGCAAGCGCCTTTACCCACTGAACCGACTCGCTGGCCCGCGTTGTCTGTAAAACTCCCTTGTGTAGAGATGATGAGTTCTACTGTAGACCAGCACGCGCTTCCGCTATCTCTGAACTGATGCCGATCTCAGAGTGCGTTATTTCTTCAGGAAATGGCGTGCCAAACTTTGTTTTGCTCTTGTCTGGTGTTGGAAGTGGTTCACTGACTTGGGGGAAATGAGTGTGAAGATGGGAGGCAGGACCTGAGCGTGGATAGGAAGTTCTGGAAACTCCCAATTACTCTTTCTGAGAATCCCAGGGGGCTCGCAGGTGAGAGGTTATGTTGTGTCTAGAATGCCTGGCTGCCTTTCCGGGCTGATTCAGGGCCATGGTCAGCGGCTTCGCAGCAGGTGGAAGGCAGGAAGGATTTGGCTGGACAGAGCTTAACTACCCTGCAAAGACAGTTCCAGTGGCTGTACAGATGTGTGTGTGTGTGTGTGTGATGAGCAACTGCCAGGTCTATGTTTTCTGTTTCTGTTTTTATGAGACAGGATCTGACTTCATACCCCAGGCTGGCCTATACCTCATGATCTCCTGCCTCAGCCTCCTGAGTGCTGGGGTTACAAGTGTAGGTGTGTGCCGTGTTAATTACAGGGCATCCCTGAGTATGATGAGTTTCTTTTGAAATAAATATGGGTTGTTGTTGGTGATGATGATGCAGTACTAGGGATTAAACTTAAGGCCTCCGGCATGCTATCAAAGCACTCATATTATTGTATGTATGAGCGTGGACATGCATGTTCCTTGGATGCATGAGGAGATCAGAGCACAATTTCAAGGGGTCCATTCTCTCCTTCCACTGTGGGTTCCAGGGATGGAACTCAGGTCACCAGGTTCTCGTAGTGTCTTAGTCAGGGTTTCGATTGCTGTGGAGAGACACTGTGACTACGGCAACTCTTATAAAGGAAAACATTTCATCGGGGCTGGCTTACAGTTCAGAGTCTCAGTCCATGATCATCGTGGGGAGAAGCATGGCGGCACGCAGGCAGATGTGGTGCTGGAGAAGGGGCTGAGAGTTCTGCGTCTTGATCTGCAGCAGCAGGAGACTGCGAACCACACACTGGATCTAGCTTGAGCATAGGAGACCTCAAAGTCCGCCGGCACAGTGGCACAGGTCCTCCAACAAGGCCACGCCCACTCCAGCAAGGCCACGCCCACTCAATCAAGGCCACGCCTCCTCGTAGTGCCACTCCCTGCAGGCCAAGCATTCAATCAAACACAGGAGTCCACGGGGGAGGGGAGAGGGGAGGCTTCCAGTTCATGCTTTTGCTGCTCAGCTCTCCTGCCAGCCCCCACGCTGACATTCTTAAATTTCGTTTACTTGTTCCTGGAGTCTCACGATACGTCTAACAACGTTCATTTTCAAACGTGGCGCAGAAGTTCTGCGGAGGTCACACAGAAGAAGGTCACGCGCAGAAGCAGCGGGTCGGAATCCAGTCCAGCTCTGCTCTCCATGCTCTCCCTCCAAGGAGGAGAGGGGTGTATGTATGACGCCACTGTGACAAAACACCAGAGGAAAGACTTCGGGGAGAGACGCTGTTTTGGCTGCAGGCTGCGGAGAGACGTCAGTCCATCGCGGTGGGGAAGGCCGGGCGGCGCAGGGGCGCGAGGCCAGCCAGTCACATTTCATCTGAATACAGACAGCAGAGGAAGAGGGAACAGGACGTGGGGGTGGGTTAGGAAAACCTCACCACCACCACCACCCCAGGGATGTACCCAGCGAGGCTCCACCTCCTGAAGGTTCTCTAACCTTCCCAAACAGCGCCACCACCACCTGGGCACGAAGGGTTTAAACACGTGAGCCCATGGGGGGCATTTTCTCACTCAAACCACCGCAGCGATAAACCTTCTGTATTGGGACAGAGGCCTCGGAGAGAGGGAGGGCTGAGATCGGTGTGACAGGACCCAGGATGTCCTAGAAGGCAATCCTCTGAGCACGCCTGGGAGGGACAGTCTAGCTGAGACTGAGGTGGAAGATTCACCTTAACTGCGGGTGGCTCCGTGTCATGGGCTAGGGGCATGGACCGCATAAGAGAGAGCGAAGCTTCCTGATTCAGGGTGCGATGTGACCAGCCCGGAGCTTCCTCCGCCATGATGTCCCTGCCACAGTGGACTGCACCCTGGAACTGGGAGCCAAAATGAGCCCTTCTTCTTTGGTCAAGTACTTATTGTGTATATATATATATATATATATATATATATATATATATATATATATTACATTTTATTTATTTTTGTGTGATGTGTGTGTGCGCCTGTGTGTGCATATTTGTGCCCCGACGCATGTATGGAGATCAGATGACAGCATTCTACCACGTGGGTTCCAGGGATCAAACTCAGGTCGTCAGGCCTGGTGGCAAGCGCCTCTACCTGCTCAGCCATCTCTCTGGCCCTGGGTCAGGTCTTTTGCTGCAGCCACAGGATAAGAAACTACCGCAGGTGGGCAGGACAGGAAGCCGCTTGTGGAGGAGCCCTGTGCCTGGTCCATCCCCAGCGTTCAGCCTTGGTAGCTTAGACTTGGCAGCTGTGGCCCTCAGCTGAGGATGAAACGGTAGGAAATGAGCTTCAGGGGGAAATTCCAGTCTTGATTATTCGAAGAGGCAAAATCTGGCAGGGTGCCCTGACTGGGAACACCCTGATAGTCCAAGTTTCATTTCTGTGGCTGTGGTAAAATAGACTTACAGAAGGCGACTTAAAGGCAGAGAGTTTTAAAAATCTGGTTGCATCACACCCGCAATGAAGAGCAGAGAAATGAATGCAGGCAAGCTCACAGCCCCGCATCTCCTGTCTAGGGAATGGTGCTGCCCTCAGTGGGGCTCGGTCTCCCACATCAGTTAGCATCATAAAGAACCCCCCCAGACTTGCCCACAGGCCAACCTGATCTAGGCAATCCCTGGTTGAGACTTTCATCCCAAGTGTTTCCAGGTTGTGTCTGGCAAAACTAACCATCACATTCCTTCTCCCATGTAGACACAGATGAGGATGATCTCCCCTGGTCCCATGCAGAGTCTCATGTATGAGTTTCCAACATGGACACAGGTTCTCCTTGGATGAAGTCTCACAGCCCTGTGTCTCCCTGAGCATAGTCTGTGCATCTTCAAATCTGCTAATGCTCTTGATCTACATCCCCCCCCTTGTTTGTTTTTAGACAGGGTTCTACTATGAAGTGCTGGCTGGCCTGAAACTCACTCTGTAGACCAGAGGACAATTCTGTGGAGTCGTCTCTCCTTTTGCCCTTGTATGTGGCATTCTGGAATTGAACTCGGGGTCATCAGGTTGGAAGCACGGGCCTTTACCTCTCGCTGGCCCCACCTTATTTATTTTAAAATTTTTATTTATTTATTTTTATATGGGTGAGTGTTTCTCCTGCATGTATGTCTGGGCACCACATGTATTGGGTCTGAGAGAGAGAGTTACAGACAGTTGTGAGCCACCATGTGGGTGCTGGGAATCAAACCTGGGTCCTCTGGAAGAGTAGCCAGTGATCTTAACCACTCTTTAATGCCTACCTTATTTTTCAAGTCATGGTCTCTCGCTGACCCTGGAACTCTCTGATTTGGCTAGATGAGGCTGGCCAGTGAGCTCCAAGGAGCCACCTGTTTCTGGAAAGTGCTGACGTTACTTGGGTGCACAGCCTTGTCTGGCTTTTACGCAGGTTCTGGGATTTGAACCAACATCTTTGTGTTTGCGCTTTAACCAACGGGGCTACCTCCCTGGCCCCTTTTCTGCTCTTTCCAAACAAGGTCTCACTATGGAGACCAGGCTGACCTGGACATCATAGCTATCCTCCTGCCTCTGCCTCCTGAATGCTGGGATTATAAACCTGTCCACCGTGCATGGCTGGTCAACATTTCCTTCCCCAGGATTGTCACACATAACCTGAAATCACCTGCAAGAGTCTTCCTTCTACCTTTACGGGCAACTGTTCTTTGACTGCAAAGATTTTTTTTCTTCCTCTTCAGAAAATAAAAGCTGGTGGGTGGATGGGGGCTGGTAGGGGACTGAAGAGACGCGCCCAGTGTTACACACTGTAAATATAACCCTGTGGTTCCCATATTGACGTTTGGAAAGAAGGCCTGAGGAAGTAATACTAGATGAAATCCTGAGCGTGGGGCCGATGCCCGCCTCTTAGGAGATGAGAGACATGACCAGGCTTCTTCTGTTTCATCATAAGACATCTGTCATGTTAATGTAGCAAGAAGACTCCATCTGATGTCAGGGCCATGTCCTTGAACTTCCTCTCATCTGGAACTGCAAGCCAAGCAAACCCACTGTTTTGTGTTGTTTATTGAGACAGGGTCTCTGTCTGGAGCTGCCTTGGAGCTCAGTGTGTAGCCCAAATTGGCCTCAGACTCATTATAATCCTCTGGCTCAGTCTCCTAAGAGCTGGGGTGAGCCACTGTACCCAGCCATTTATAAATAATGCTGGTCTCAGGCATTTTATTGTTATAGCAACAGAAAACGGGTGGTTAATTTTTTTGCATGGCTTTGTCTTGTAGACATAAACATCTATTCATCTCAGATAGGAAGAGTCCCAACGAACCAAATAAAGGCTCTGTCCAAGGCCAGCCTGATGAACCAGTGAATTTATTGGGGTAACTTTCAGGGGCCTGGGTGACTCACGGGTGGCTGCATCCCTGGAAAGTCCCCTAAGTGACTTACAGACGACTACGGCCTGGAAATGTCCCACCCTGGTTCATTGTCTGCCATGTATAGCGTGGGGAATGGAATGTCCAGGAGGGGAGGGGCCCCATGCCCTGATCTCAGGAGGTCGTCATAACGCCTCAGCTTCATTATGGTGGAGGTCATGTTCACCCCAGAGGAAAGAGCTATGCTACCCAGGTCAAGGCCACTGCAGAGATGAGGCAGCCAGAGTGCGTGGGTTTGTATTCAAACTGGCCCGAGGCATGTGGGCCCAAGGACTGGGACAAGATGCAAGCACACTCTCCACAGTGGACCCCCGACTCTGATCCCTGCCCTAGACAGACTGCGTGGTGGCTCCCCAAAGCTCAAGTGCAGGAAAGGGAACTCACCCCAAACCAATTTTCTGTGGGTTTCCTGCTTGGGAGGTTAAACTCCAGCACAGGAAAGGCCCCGCTGACCATAAAACACCAAGGAGCCAGGAGGAAGGGTATGGTGCCGGGATGCCTCATTTGGTGAAGTGTTTACCATGAAAATATAAGGACCTAGCTTTGAGCCCCAGAACCTACATAAAAAGTCAGGCATGGGGGGTGCACACTTGCAATCCCCGTCCTGGGGAGGCAGAGACAGGAGAATCCCTGGGCCTGGCTGGCCAGCCGGTTCAGCCAAATTGGTGAGCTCCAGGCCAATGGGAGATCTTGTCTCAAAGGAGGTGAGTGGTGGGTTGGGGAGTTAGCTCAGTGGTAGAGCACTTGCCTAGCAAGCTCAAGGCCCTGGGTTTGATCTTCAGCTCCGAAGAAAGAAAAAAAAAAAAAAAAAAAAAAAGGAGGTGAGTGGTGTTCCTGAGGACACCTTCCAAGGATGTCCTCTGACCTACACACACACACACACACACACACACACACACACACACACACACGAATGCTTACATACATGTTCATCCCTACATACGTGAACATTAGCAGTTAAGAGGACATACTTCTCTTAGAGAGGACCAGAGTTCAGTTCCCAGAGCCTCGGTCAGGTGGTTCACACCAGGTGACTGACTCCAGCCCCAGGGAATCCAGGGCTCTCTTCTGGCCTCCATGGGACTGAACATGCAGATACCCCTCTCCCAACACACACACACACACACACACACACACACACACACACACACACACACACACGGATCATTTAAAAAAATAAATAAATCTTAAAACAAAGAAAACAGCAATAACAACACATAAGCTCCAAGACACCAGGTCCTCTTGTCTCTGCAGGTGGAGGGCAGGAACAACCTGAAGCTCAGGCTAGCTCGAAGTCAGATCCCCTTCCCCATCATCTGCCATCCCCCCACCCCCACCGCCCCACCCCCACCATCGATTCCTATTTTCCCCCAGACAAAATGAATCTGCACATCAGAGCCGAGAAATATGGAGGAGGCTGGAATAGTGTCCCGTGAGAAGTTGGAAAGACACACACACACCTCCACACACCACACACACACACACACACACAGGGGACAGAGAGAGAGAGAGAGAGAGAGAGAGAGAGAGAGAGAGAGAGAGAGAGAGAGAGAGATTGGCCAGCCATCAGATATGGAGTGTGGTGTAGCTTTCCCTGGTCTGGGTGTGGTAGCAGTTGGCCTCAGTCGGCCCTGAGGGCTCTCGTCTGCCTGGTTCCTGGTGATTCTGCGCATGTTACATAATTCCATACTCTCTCCTTTCTCGGCATGGGAACAGGCATAGGCAGCAAGGCCAGCCTTGTAGAACCGGGAAGGAGAGAATTTAGATAACACACACTGAGTAGAAAAGGGCCTGGCTTAGACTTGGTGCTCCCAGGTACCATTGTCCGTCTGTCCGTCCATCCATGCATCCATGCATCCATCCATCCATGCATCCATGCATCCATCCAATATATTCTATGTATATCTCGGGAACCATTCTTTTTACATTTTAACTTGTTTTAATTACTTTGTGTGTGTGTATGTATGATATACGTGTGCATGCATAAGTGTGTCTGTGTGATGTACGTGCGCACACGAGGAAGATGTCTGTGTCCTGCTCTGCCACTCTCGTCTCACTCCTTTGAGGTGATGTCTCCCCGGTGGTCCCACTTGTCTCGGGACCTTCCCCCCAGCACTGGGGTTCCAGGCTTGTGTGTATGCCCAGCTTTTTTAGGTGGGTGCCAGGGAATCGAACTCGGGCCTTCATGTTTGGGCCCCACCGCACCATCTCCTCAGCCTCTCAGGAGTTATTCTAAGGAATTACCGTCTATCCGTGACTGAACAGAGTTCCTCGCGGGTGTGGTGGGACATAGCTTCACCCCCAACACTCCGGAGGCAGCGACCGGAGGATCCTGAGTTTGCGTCCAGTTCAGGCTGCATGGGAAGACCCTGTTTCACAAAGTGGAAAGGAACCAGTGTGGTGGCTCCTCCACACAATCCCAGAACTAGGGAAGCTGAAGCAGGAGGATTGTCGCAACTTTGAAGCCAGCCTGGGCTACAGAATGAGACTGTGCCTCAGGAAACAACGACCACCAAAAAACCAAACCAAACCAAAATAAAAAAACTCAACCACCCCACAAAACAAAACACAAAAACCCAGGGCAGAGCTGGGGCTGTATCTCTGTTCTGTGGGTTCTTTGCTTGCCTAGCACTATCCCCAGCACCACATAACTGTCTGTGGTGGTGTACCCCCATAATCCCAACCATTGGGAGGCAGAAGCAGGAGGATCAGAAGTTCAAGGCATCCTCAGCTACAGAGCAAGTTTGAGGCCAGCCTGAGCTACCTGAAACTGTTTCAGAAAACACTCAGCAGAAAGCTCTCCTGGGTAAGCTTGCCATCTCTTCTCCCCAGACGGGAGCTACCTCAGTTTTACTCACACTTACCTCCCAAGGAAAAGGGATCCCTGTGTTTGGCCCCAGGGCCTCACCCCAACTACGGAGTTGCCAGGAACCCCTAAGGTTGGACAAAAACAGGTAGACTCGCCACACTCATGATGTGTCTTCTCGGCCTGCAGACCTCTAAGGAGTACCTGCCCTTGGCTGAGTCAGAGTCCTTATCCTGTTATGCATATAAGCCCGTCCATGCCAACAAGGCCCGGGGATGCCAGCAAAGGCCAAGGCTGGAGGGAGATGGCCTGTGTGACTTTCTCTTTGAATGGCCACACCACGGCTGTGGTTTCTCTCTCTCTCTCTCTCTCTCTCTCTCTCTCTCTCTCTCTCTCTCTCTCTCTCTCTCTCTCTCTGAGGATGCTATTCTTCTTCTCAGTCCCTTCCAGCTTTCATTCCGTTCCCTTCTCCTATCCATGTGTGTTCTTTGCTTTGTTTGGGACAGTCTTGCTATGTAGCCCAGGCTGCCCCTTAAACTCCATAATCCTCCTGCCTCCATCTCCTAGGTGCTGGGGTGTCAGGTGTAGCCCACCATGGCGAGCTGGGGGTGCCCTCCCTGCCATCACCCCCCAATAGCTCACTGAACCATCCCTAAGACTCTGGAGAAGAGAAAATAGACATGATGACTTCTGAGTCTGCAATGATGCTTTTGGAGTTGGCCCCTGAGAACAGTCAAGGCTGATGATGACCTCCCTTCCCAGCTCCTCAATACAGGCAGGAAGCTAGAATCATCACCCATCTAGCATGTCCCCGGCCTGGGATGAGTCCCTCCACCCCCACGTCTCTCTCTGTCTCTCCTGCCCTCCCTGGGACCCAGCCTCTCCCCTAACAAGGCTTTTCACCAGAGCTGTGGGCGGAAGGGGTGGCCCCCGGCTCTGGTGTAGCCGAGTGCGCGGCAGGACAGGCAGGCCTGGCTGGAGGAGGCTCGTGGCCACATGGCTCGCAGCACGAGCCCCTCGTGGGCCTGACCACAGAGGCAGGCGCTCCGCCTTGGGGCTGGGAGCTGGGAACTGGTTGTTCTCTCCGTAATCTTGGCTCACATGGACGGAGGCTGTCTCCAGTCGCCAGGCCCCCTCAGCTTGCTGCTGAGTCACGTTCCCCGGGGTTCGCCCTGGCGCCCAGGTCCAGGCTTAGTCATCGGAGAATGAATTGCAGAATTCCTCTGCAGGCTGTCACTGTAGCAGCGAGGCCCTGTGCCCGAGCCAGGCCGATCACAGCATCCCCTCCTCGGGAGCTGACATTCTTTCTCCTTGCTGGGGGTCCTGGCTGGGAGAGCAAGGCTGGAGAGGGAGCCGGGAATGGGAAATGTCTCAGGGCTACCCTCCCATACCCCCATGGCAGACTTCTTCAAGGCCTCCATTCTCTTTTGTTCACTGTGTCTTCCTGCTTTGTGTGTGGGCGTTCCTGAGCACGTGTGTGCCAGCGTGAGGGAGCAGAGACCAGAGGACAGCCATGGCTGTCGGTCCTCAGGCACCATTCACCTTGTAGTTTTGAAACGGGGCCTAAGACTCCAGAGATCCACTCCAGAGAACCAAGATTCTAGAGCTAGTATTATAAGTGCATGCTACCACGTCTCTCTTAAAAAAAATTTACATTATGTATTTATTGAGTATGGTGTACATGTGTGTGTGTGTGTGTGTGTGTGTGTGTGCACGCGCACATGCCACTGCATATGTGTGGAGGTCAGAGGACAGCCTGAGGGAGTCCCTTTTCTCCCTTCTACCCTGTGGGCTTCAGAGATTGAGCTCAGGTCATCGGGCTTGGCAGCAAACATCTTTACCTGCCGGGCCATCTTACCAGCTCAGTGCCTGGCTTTCAGGAAGGTGTAGATCAGCAGTGGCTCCATTTATCCTGCAGAAGAAGCTGAGCTGAGAGGAGGCTGGACCACAGGGGCCATCGTGTTGGTTGCTCTGGCTTCTGCAATGTCCCCAAGGAATCTGGGAGTGACCACCAGGCGACCCTGACAATCTGACTCTGCTTCTCTGGTCCTGGTGTGGCACATTCTCCATGTCTGTGAACTCATCTGCCTTGGTTTGGATCTGAAATGTCTCCCACGGCCTCATGTTTTGTGATTTTATTTATTTTCAATTATGTGTGTATGTGTGTTTGAGTATGTACACTTGCATGCAGTACCCAAAGAAGCCAAAAGAGGGCGTCAGATCCCCCTGGAGCTAGAGTTAATGGAGGTTATGAGCAGGTGGGCGCTGGGAACTGAACTCAGGTCCTTTCCAGAGCAGTACATGTTTTAACTGCTGAGTCATCTCTCCAGCTCCGAGCTTGTGTCCTTGGCTTGTGGTACTATTCTGAAGGCTATGGGGACCTTTAGGAGGTGGGGCCTGGCTGATGGAGCATGTCACTGAGGGTGGGCTTTGGAAGGTAACACCTGCCCTTGGCTTCAGTCTGCACTACTTCCTGGTTTTCTCCGATACTTGGAGTCTTCCTCACACACCCACATTGCCACGGCAGAACGAGACCTCTGAACCTGTGGGCTGATATGCTCTGCTCCGCCCTTGTCTCTGCAGGGTCACTGTGTGTGTTTGTCTTTGTGTGTCTGTGTAGCTGTGTGTATGTGTGGGGTGCATATACACGTGTAAGCCAGAAATCAGCATTGGGTGTCTTTCTCAATTGCTCTTACACACACACACACCACACACACACACTTTATGTTATTTTGTATTTGTGCGGGGGTGGGGGTGGGGGGGGGTGGGGGTGGGGGGACACACATGCCATGGTGGACATGTGAAAGCCAGAGGACACCTTGCACGAGTCATCCTTTCCTCTGCCCTGCCTGTCCCCGGGATCAACGCAGGTCATTAGGCTTGGTGATAAACACCCTAACCTGCTGAGCCATCTTGTGGCTGTATAACAGAGAGGACCTCTCATCTTTCTGGAAGCTCAGATGCAGCCAGGCTAGATAACCAATGAACTACAGGGATCTGCCATCTCACTCCCCGGCACCCGGGGTCACAGACATGCATCACCAAGCCAGGTTTTTTTTTGTGGGTGCTAGGGGTCTGCATTCAGTTCCTCCTGTGTGTGGCGAACATTTCACTCACTGAGCTATCGTTGCCGCAGCCCCTGCGAGGTAATTTTAGTCACAGCCAGTGTGTCGGATAGCCTTTTTTTTTTTTTTGACACAAACTAGAGTCGTCTAGGAACAGGGACTGTCAGCCCAGGAGCATTCTTCATCAGACGGGCCAGCAGGGAAGCCTGGGGGCCATTTTCTTGATTGACGTTGATGGAGGAGGGTCCAGCCCGCTATGGGGGGCACCACCTGTGGGCAGATGGACCTGAGTTGCATAAAAAAAGCAAGCTGAGGGCCTGGAGGGATGGCTCAGTGGCTAAGAACACTGGCTGCTTTCCCACAGGACTCGGGTTCCATCCCTAGTACTCACATGGCAGTTCACCCACAGCTCTAACTCCAGTCCCAGGGGATCTGACTATTGGCCTCTGAGGGCAATGCACACATGTGTCACACAGACTTACGTGCAAGACAAATACCCACACACATAAAATTAAAAAAAGAAAGTGTGTGTTTGAAAAAGGGCAAACTGAGCGAGCCCGGGAGAGCAAGTCAGTAAGCGGCGTTCCTCCATGGTCTCTGCATCAGTTCCTGCCTCAGTTTCCCCTGATGAGGACAAGCTGAAATAAACCTTTTCCTCCCCAAACTGTTTTTGGTCACGGCGTCTTCCTCACAGCCATAGAGAGCAGACGAGGCCAGCCACACAGAAGTAATCACCACAGAAACGGTTGCAGAACTTTATTAAGAAACAGGAGATACAACATAGGCAACTTGAGTCTTCACAGCACAGGCACTTGGTCCACGGCATGGGAGAGAAGTAGGCGAGGCTGACCCTCAGGCCCTGCCTTCACGCCACCCCCTCCTGGCCCCTGAGATAACCCGCTACAACTTCCCGACGCTCCGGCTTCTTCTGGTCCTCTTCCCTCCACAGGCCCACCCTCCTCTACTTGGTCACCAAGACACCTCGCCGGGTGCATCAGGAGAGAATGACGTCAGTCAATGTTCTCTGCTCCTCCAAGCCCCGGTGTCTGGAAGTCCCTGAAGATCCAACCTTTGTTCCTCCCTGGTGCATTTTGATAAACTAAGTCCCCGGGTCAATCGGATGGGCTGATTCTGGTACCGCCCGTCCAGCCCACTTCTGAACAACCTCAGGCTGCTCTCCCTGGCAGCTTAGCCCCAGCTAGGGTAAGGCAGCTTTCTCCCCATTTCTCAGGTCTGCACCCCTTCTCCAGTCCCCAGTGAAAAGACTTCCCACCCTCAACTTCCCGGCCAAAGAGAGATGGCCAGGCACCTTGACCCTGGCACCCCTCAATCAAACTCTGCCTCTAGCTCAGATCCCCAACATTATCATTTCCTTAAAAACAATTTTTTAAACACTTCCCTTGACCGTCTGTACCTTCAGAATTGTGCCCATAGGGATTGAGGAAATGATGCCACTTCACAGATAGAACAGGTCCACAGTGAGAGAGCATCATCTTGCCCCACCGCCCCCGAGTCATATTTTCTCTAAACTATACAAAGATAGGCCACTCTCGACATTTTTTTTCACTTTCCCAAAATGGCGACAGTAATTGGTCCTCATTGGGAACAGCCGATTCCCAGCCAGCTTGGAGGATGGCCCTGACCCTCAGCCAGCTGGGCTGTTGGTCCCCTGTGCTCCTGTGGTCACTTGTGTGTTTTGGTGAGTGGCTTGTTTGTGTAACTTCTGGAAATTAAAACAAATATCCCCAGGAGAAGAAGGTTTACAATGTAGCCTTAGCCAGACTTTCTTAGGAATGTTATTTTTCCTTTTCCTTTTTTTTTCTTTTTCTTTTCTTTCTTTCTTTTTTTTTTTTTCTTTCTTTTTTTTTTTTTTTTTTTTGAGACAGGGTTTCTCTGTGTAGTCCTAGCTATCCTGGAACTCACTCTGTAGACCAGGCTGACCTCGAACTCACAGAGATCCTCCTGGCTCTGCCTCCCGAGTGCTGGGATTAAAGGCGTGCGCCACTACCAGCCAGAATGTTATTTATTTTTAATTATGTGTATGTGTGTGGCTATATATGTACGTAAGTGCAGGTGTCCTTGGAGGTCAGAAGATGGAGCTAGAGTTACAGACAGTTGTGAGCCACCTGATGTGGGTGCTGGGAATTGAACCCAGATCCTCTGTGAGAGCAGCAAGCACTCTTAACCACAGAGCTACCTCTCCAGCCCTCGTTTTGAGACCAAGTCTCACCCTGTAGTTCAGGCTGGCATGATCTCCACGCTTCAGCCTTCCCAGCCTCGGGGTTACAGGTGTATGCCATCATGCCCAGCTTGCAACTTCTCCCACTCAGGCCTACTCCAATGAAGGAGCAGAGCCATTTGGATATAAAAAACACAGACATGGTCTCTGTTGCCTTGCCTCCCTCCCCAAACAACATCGGCCTGTCCCCAATCACATACAACCTGGACCGTTGCAGTCAGGAAGAGAATTGATCGAGTTGTTGCTATGTGGTTAAGGTATTGGTTGAAGACAAAGAATGATTCTGAGTCTGAGTGGGATTCACCAGGATTCCCAGGTCAGTTAAGGTGTAGATTTTTACTTCCAAATTGTGCTCAAGGCCACCCTCCCCATCACCCTCCACATTCTAGTATGCGGTGCCTTCCAACTCCCACCCATTTGAGTTCTCACTTCCCTTCATCTTCCAAGCCCCCCCCCCCCAAGCCCTTGGTTCTGTCTCTTAAGCATTTGTGGGATTCTCTTTCAGAAGCAGGTACCTTCCTCTTCCTGGCATTGGGTACTGAATCCAGGACCACTACCACTGAGCCACACCCCAGCCCCTCACTGGGGGATCCTAGGCAGGTGCTCTACCACTGAGTCACACCCCAGCCCTCACTGGGGGATTCTAGGCAGGGGCTCTACCACTGAGTCACACCCCAGCCCCTCACCGGGGGATTCTAGACAGGTGATCTACCACTGAGCCACACCCCAGCCCCTCACCGGGGGATTCTAGACAGGTGATCTACCACTGAGCCACACCCCAGCCCCTCACACTGGGGGATTCTAGGCAAGCTCTCTATCCCCAAGCACTCTTTATTTCTCACTCTGAAATATGGTCTAGCCAAGTTACAGAGGCAGGACTACAATCCCCTATCCTGCCTCAGCCTCCCAGTTGCCTCACTTACCAGGCCTGGCTCCATTTCTAAAGGCCTGTCACTGCATTAGCTCCCCCTCCCTTCCAGGTTCCTGTGTGCCGCTGCAGCGCTGCCGCTACCCGAAACGGCACAGAAACCCCTAGAACCTTGTCCCTTGCTCCCTCTTCTAAAAGAAGCTAGAAAACCACAATCCTGTTTCTGAAGTCTCGCCTTAGAAGGCGCAACAGTGCCCCCTACTGGAGACTTCCCATCAGCCACGATTTCTACACAATTTGGCTTAAAAGGTTGTGGCCGAATGGTCTGACCCCCGTCTCTGCGCGTTAATTCATTTCACAGACGTTTACTGAGACTTACAGTTGGCTATCACGCTACCTGAAGAGACGCAGGACAACACACACACACTCTGGGCCTTCATACAGCTCCTCGGGTCCCACCCCGATCTGTAATCCCCACCACTTGGTCTGGATGGGTCGGGAGAATTCAGCCAGACTTCCCGAAGGAACGCTGGGGACTTCACAGCCATCCTGTCACCTGTGGAGACCACCCGGGCTCGAAATAACAATCCTCCTCCGGCCCTCATCCTGCGCGCTACAGTTACCGGAGTGCACTACCACATCTGGCCCAGTGGTTAGTTATTCTTAAATAGTATTTATGGAAGCATATTTTCTTGAAGTACTCAAGCATATAATACTCACTGAAAAAGAAATGTGCAGATGTGAATACCAGCTCAAAATAACTCAAAAAGACGTAACCTCCGAAATCATTGGCTATTTACAGATTAGGAATCCATTGTCTGCTCGGTAGCTATTCGGACACATCTCACCCACTGACACTGTGCAGTCAGGGTGCCCCGGCCAACCACCCTGTTTTCTTCTGTGTGCAGGCAGGCACCAGGTCTAGAGGACACCAAGTGCCCTTCCCTGTTACCCTCCACCTATAACTTCGACACAGGCTCGTTCACTGAATCAGGAGCTAGCCTGGCAGCAACCAAGCCCTGACTCTGTCCCTCCCCACCCCAGCCCCCTTATAGCTCTGGTACATGTGGCCACACCTGGCTTTTTGTATGGGTGCCGGGGATTCGAACTCAGGTCCTCGCGCTTGTATAGCAAGTGTTCTTACCCACTGAGCCGGCTCCCCAGCCCCTCACGCCCTCTCTTCTCTCCCTGATGACTGCACCACATACCATTTATTTCTTCCAAATACTTTTCATAGTTGTTATCCACATGAGTTCATTCTTCCAACAGACCCACAGCCTACTCAGCCGCCACCCCACCATGGGGCAGCTAGTTTCCAGTTAATAACAGCAAACATTTTTCTGCCCCTGAATTACTTCTCCAGAATGTATTCCCCAAAGTGGGATAGCATCTCCCCCGACACCCCCCCCCAGCGCTAGAGAGGGGACAGGAATCAAGGAAGCACCCCCCCACTGCGCCACTCACTGGGGAATTCTAGACGGACCCTTCAGCCCTCAGCCCCTGGTGGATTCTAGGCAGGCTGAGATTAATGTAGTTTTACAATCATTTAAAAAAAAATAAATAAAACCTGTGGCAAATATTGCCAAATGTCTCTCTGGGAGGCATCGGTTTACAGTGCCAGGAATCTACGTCTTTCTTCAGAACACATTTTTAACTTTATCGCTGGCGCATGCCAGTGGTTTTATTTAGCGAATTCTTTTTCATTTTAACAGTCCTTGCTAGTAGATACCCCCCCCCCAACCCCGTCCTGGGTGCGTGAACTATTTTGTCTTTGTCCAAACAGGTCTCTTTTTTTAAGGGGTGCACTGGTGATTCAGCTTTTCCTGGTCAAATCAAAATTCCATGTTGTTTTGTAATCCTACTGGATTCCATGGCTTCCTCTGTGCTTTGCATGTATCTTTATATCTGTTTTAGATTTTTTTTTTTTTTTTGCTTGTTTGTTTGTTTTCAGAGCCAAGGTCTCGTGTAGCCTAGGCTGGTTCTGAATTTGCTATATAGCCAAGGATAACCTTGAACTTCTGATTCTCCTGCTAGGATTACAGGTATGTACTAGACCTGTTTTTATTCAGTGCTGGGGATCAAACCAGAGCTTTGAGTATGCTAGGCAGGCAATCTGCCAACTCAGACTACAGCCTCATCTGCCTTTTTGTTGCTGAGGGTCTTACTGCGGAGCCTAGGCTGGCCTCCGACTCACAAGTCTGCTGCCATCTCCTGAGCCTGGGATCACAGACTCGCCCCACCCCGTCCAGTGTTTAAAATTTATATGTGCTCAAAGTTGATCATCTGGACACTGGTGATTTCCTGTGCTGGTTTCTACAAACAGGAAATGTGCCCCCCCCCAAAGACATCCTTTCTCCACCCCTACACTTTCCATCCGGACTTGTCCCAAAGCCCCCGATCCACTATGTCATCGTCACCCCTAAGTTTCTCTTCTGCGTCATTTCTCCACAGCCCCCAGCCACACACGTCGTCTCTACCATCTCCGTTCCAAAGCTGCCACCACAGATCAAAGGGCCGTGGTAGCTGCTGCTTACCTCCAACTGTATCCATCTCTAGATTTTTACATCCCCCATCATACATCCCCCTCCCGTGCCCCTACGGTGACTTCCCAGATTCTGCTTGGCACCCCAATCCCAACCTGGCCTTTAGGCTTCACTGGCTTCCCCCCCACATCCCGTCACAGAAAGACCTCACTTTACTTCATTCACATAAAGGCGAACATTTTCTGAAAAGGAATTTTGCCCAGAAAGCTAAGGAAAAGCAATAAATAAGATCCTAGGAAACATACAGAAAGCATCAGAAAGGTATTAGATTATGGAGATTCATACCCTATTGAAATGTCTCTTCTGATTGGCTCAACTGTATTTAGCTGTTTTCTTTATATCTATCTATCTAACATTCTATATTAAAGATCCCATGGTTTTTTGTGTGCATAAAATCCCACTGTTTGCATCCAACCATCACTACCATTTCCCCCGCTGAGCCCCATAATGGTCTTAAAAAGAAATAGGGTGTTTCTCTTATTTGAGGGCCAAGGAAACATGGCTGAGTCTTTATGGACCTTGAAATGCGGTGACACTCACCGTTCCTCCCTGAATCTCTGCCTCCACCCCCACCCCAGTGCGGAGATGTGTGTCATTTGTGCCTCTGCTAAGGTGAGCTGAGGTGTGGGGGCAGGGCGGCGGGCCGCTCGAGGTCCTCCAACTTTACCTGGGTGAGGTGCTCGGCCAGCGCGGTGCTAGGCAAACCGGGATTCACCGTCCTTCTTGGTGTGGGTGCCTGTGATCTTGCAGGCGATGGCAGGGGAAGGGCTGGGGTGTCCGTGCAGATCTTGTAGGTGGTCTTGTCCTCGCCAGGCACCTACTCAACATCGGTCATGCTCACTGTAGCCACGCCCACACGTTCACAGTGCCATTGAGGTCGCCACCCTTCACAGCCTGCAGGGCAGCGGTCAGGGAATCCTCCACCCTTACCACCACCCAGGTGAGGTCACTGGCCAGCACACCGTCCACAATGGCCTGCATCTCGGACTCCAAGGCCTGAAGTCTGCTGAAGTCCTGGGTCTGTTAAGAGTCCCTGCATTTCCCCAGGCCCAGGACAATGGCCAGGAAGGATCTGATGCTCCCTTACCATCTTCTGACATTTACTCTGGCTTCCGAAGACAATTAGGCATCTCCTTTTTGAAGGGATGGATGATGCAAGCACAGACCTTGGCCACTGGATCACTGGGTCACTGGGCTTCCTGAGGGCCGCAGTTCAGGGCAGATTCTGCTCTCCTGACCCGAAGAACTTCTGGTCATCAGACCAGCACCAGTTGATGTAAACTTGGACCACCGTGTGGGGGGGGTGTCGATGGGCTTCCCCAGCAACCACAAGCACCCCCACCCCGTCAGCTGCTGCATCTCAATCCAGTGAGCCTCACTCGGCACGTGGGTCTTATTGTCATGGTTTCTGGGGGCTGGTGTCTGAGAACTCGCGAGAGGTCTGGCTTGTGGGCGTTGGAGGGCAGGATGATGCAGTCCGTGCACTTGGTGGACACTCAAGGACAATCACAAAGTCACAGCCCTGCCGATGCACACCTCTCTGGACAGGATCCCACCAGCGTTGATGCCGACACCTCTCAGCCACCCTCTGGAAGGTTAAGCTCCCCTCACAGTGGGCATCCTCACTGATCCAACGGAACATGTGGCCACCAGAGATGGAGCTTCTGTGAGACAGGCTGGTGCGTGAGAGTTGGGAGAGGAGTCCAGCCCTTTACACACAGTCTCTGTAGGTAGCACAGGCTTAATTAAGCTCAAATGTATGATCCCCCTGCCTCAGCTTCCCAAGTGCTGGGATTACAGGCATGCTGTGATGCCACATCTGGCTTTAACCTCACATCTATAGCCTCCCCGATTGTACCTGGACTCCCTGACCTCTGACACCTTAAAACCCACCCCATACACTTCACTAAGGGAGTCTCTACTCCCTGATGGTGGTTGGCAGAACACGGCAACGTTATCGCCATTCTAGATCTCTGGCATCTTGTGACCCCATGTGCCCCTGTGAGAATGGCCAGTTTTCACCCCATTTCCACCACGCCCACCATGTCTTTGACATATACTGGGTCTTTTTTTGCTTGGAGAATGACGTAAGTCATCTCCCTAGGAGACGCTCTTTCGTCTACTCCATCCATCCATCTTTTTTTTTTGTTTGTTTGTTTGTTTTTTGTTTTTCAAGACAGGGTTTCTCTGCGTAGCTTTGCGCCTTTCCTGGATCTCGCTCTGTAGACCAGGCTGGCCTCGAACTCACAAAGATCCTCCTGCCTCTGCCTCCCGAGTGCTGGGGTTAAAGGCGTGCACCACCACCGCCCGGCCTACTCCTACTCCATCCATCTTTTCCCCCCAAGGAAGAGGGAGGGTACATCTAGGAATTGACCTCAGGACTTCCTGCAGGCTAGACAAGCCCTCTACCACGCCCCCAGGCCCTCGGTGGGGATTCTGGGCAGGGGCTCCAGCCCTGAACCACGCCCCCGACTCCTCATTGGTAGAATCCAGGCAGGCGCTCTACTATTGAGCCCCACTCCCCAGACCCTCATTTGTGAGTTCTAGGCAAGTGCTCTCTCTACAGAGTCATGACCCCCATCTCAGGAATGGTTTTGAAGACGACAAATCAAGAATCACTTATAAATCTCAAGACACCTAAACTACACAGCAGCCGCCGCAGCTGCGGGCATCAGTGAAAAAAAGCAAGCGGTTTGGTTGACTTCTGGCACCGGCCGTGTGCCCCTGAGATTACGGCCACATCACCGCTACCGCTCCTGGAATCTTCTATCCCTATACCTCAATCACAGAAGTTGCAAGCATTTTGCCAGCTGGGAAAATGCCCTCGGCTACGTCATCTCCCTCCCTTCCCGCCTGCCCCACCCCCCATCCCAGCCCCGAGCCCCCTTAACTGTCGGGGAACCTGACCCTAAACACATGGATAGTCCCGTTACTCAGGGACACCACCAGATACTTGCCGTCTACCATAGTGGTTACCCGGGGCTTCTCCAGGCCATGATACGCTGTTAGGAAGTCACCAAGAAGTGACCCCTTGGGGTCCAGGATGACCACCTTGTTGACCTCCCGAAGGGTCAGAAATATGTAGCCTTTCTTATCCACAGACACAGAACCTGGCTGGCAGCCATGTAAACCAGGGCCCTTGTATTCCCATATCACCTGGCCCAGCCCATCGCAGAAAACCACGCTGTTTTGCTGCCAATCGGACCCTACAAAATTGCCCTGGGGGCTGGTGGTCAGGAACACCAGTGCCCGCTGGCCCCGGCTAGCCTTGCCTCCGGGGATGAACCGGGTGGCCAGGCTGCCGTCCTTCTTGTACACCTCCACGTGGCCTGCCACGCTGACCGCGACCCGGTCTCCACAGGGCATCGCGGCCACGGCGTGGCTGGACTGGGTGAGGCTCAGGGATCTTCGCCATTGAACGTCCCCCTCGGGACTGACGAGGTAGAGCCTCGCATTGGCGGAGAAAGCCACTGCGTTCTGCAGGGCAGCCACGCTGCACGGGGAGCTGCTGTCGGGAACCGGCACTGTGCCCTTGTAGTCACCATTGAGGGAGAAGCGTTTCAAGACCCGGTTCTGCTCATCCGCCACCAGGATCTCCTGGGGGCCGTAGGGGCAGAGCCCGGTGATGCGTGGGGAACGTTTGTCTCCGGGCATCCTCGTGGGGAAACTCCAGGAGAAAACAGGCCGAGGGAGGAGGCTTGAACCTTCGAGGTTTGGCCTCAGGATGGGGCTGGGCTCCCGAGAAACGGGCTTGCCCCGTCCTTTGCCCTTCTTCTTCTTGTTAGATCTGTTACCCCTTTCCATTTGGACCTCATCATCCTCTTGGGAGCTCTGGGCTTTGCCTTCTTTGGGAGTCGAGGCTCCATCCTTACTCGGGGGCTGGGTGTCACCCTGCTTCCCCGCCTTGGCTCTCTCCTCGCCTTGGCTGGGCGCCTCATCTCCTCCTTGGGTCCCGGCTCCACCCTTCGCATTGAACTTCTGGGATTGTTCCGGCTCCTCAAAGGAGAGTCGAAGCAGGTGGCAGTTCTTGTCCTGGAGCCCAGGATGGAGGTCCAGCTTGGGCAGCAGACAGCGGGTAGGCCCGGGGGTCCAGGGACAGTCTTGAAGCTGGCGCAGGCGCTGCGTGATGGCTTCCTCCAGCGAAAGGATCTCCGCCTCCAGACCCAGGCTGAGCACTCGGCGGGCAAAGGCAGCCGCCGCCTTGGCCACTTGCTCCTGGCCCTCGATCTTGGTCAGCCTCTCCCTGGTAGCCTCCTCCGCAGCCTCCACGTGGGCCCGGAGCTGCCCCAACACTTCCTGCTTCTGGGCCAGCAGGGCCTTGAGGATTCGCTCGGCCGCCTCCTCCACCTGCGTCCCCACGCTGGCGGCCTGCTCTCGCAGCTGGGCTAAGGCTTCCTTTTCTGCCACCCGGGTGGCCTCGAGCTCCGTCAGATTGCTGTCCACACCAGCCAACAGCTCCTCGAGGCCCGGCTTCCGGGAACGCACCGCCTCCGCCAGGGGCAAGCAGGGGTGATCCAGATGCGGCCCCAGACGGCAGTCCTTGCAGAGGAGCTGAGAACACGGCTGGCAAAGGAAGAGGAGCGTTTCCCCCGGGTGCTGGGGGCACTGGGATGCCTGGCGCTCGCGGGCCTCTTCGTCATACCACCCGGCTCTGTAACCCACCAAGTCAACGACTCGGTGCTTATGGGTCTGGCGGGAGCAGCGATGGCCGTCGGCACAGGCCTGGCACAGGTCGTCCGCGCAGTCCAGGCACCGGGCCGTGGCGGGTCCTCCAGAGCTCTTGCCTCCCACCAGAGGGCACAGCGCGCAGGTGGGCTTCCCCGAATGCGTGTCTCCGGGAGCCCTGGCCTTGACGAGGTCCAAAAGCCCATTGACGAAGAAGTTGGTCTTGAAGGCGGCCACACCCTCGGGAGGAACAGGCACGATCTCCCGACACTCGGGGCAGCGGACCTGGCCACCGACGTCCAGCTGAGCCAGACAGTCCTGGCAATAGGTATGTAGGCATGGCAGTGTCTTGGGCATGTGTAACTGCTCCAGGCAGATTTTACAGGCTAGGAAATCGCTGCTCAGAGCCTCCAGCAGAGTAGGGGAGGAGACTTTGGAGACCATACTGTAAGGGAAGGGGCAGGGGTCAGAGGCACCCTGGCCACGCCCCCGCCTTGGTTCCCCGCCCCCTTCAGCCTGCCCCCTCCCCTACTCTTGACTGGTCTCCCCACTCACCTGGAAGGTTGGGAAGTTCTGACTTCTGGGAGACACTGGATACTCGGGGAAGGAGGTCTTTCTTCCACTTTGTCCTCTTTACACTCAACCAAATGTAAACATGCAAAAGCTGTGGGTAGCGCCGATCCTGTGGGAAAAAATGAGACGAGGAAGGCCCCAGGCCTCAGAGATGGAACAATCTAATTATTAACACACCAGGTCTTGGGCCAAAGGTAAGGGTAGCCCAAGCCCTTCCGGTCTCACGTAGCCCAGACTGGCCACGACGTTGCTATGTAACCGAGGATGACCTTGAACTTCTGAACTTCCTGCCCCTGCTTCCTGAGCCCTGGGATTACAGGTGTGTGCCAGCACACCAGTTTTTATGTAGCACTGGGGATGGACTTTAGGGCGTCTTGCATGCTGGGCAAGCACTCTAACAAGTGAGCCACACTCCCAGGTTCTGGGGTGAGGCCTATGCTGCCCCTGCCTCAGCCTCCTGAGCACTGAAATTACAGGCATGCACCACGATAACATGAATCTTAAAAGGTCTTATAATAAAAAAACCCAGAGCCAGATATCGGGATGAAAACTGAAAGATCAGAGAAGCAGAGCGGCCAGCCACTAGTTCTCACCTCTACGACATCCTCAGTCTAAGGAGAGCTAGTGTCCTTGTGCTTTATAAACCTTTCTCTGCCCTGCCATCTTAGTTCCTGAAATTAAAGGTGTGTGCCACCACTGCCTGACTAATTTAGTGGCTAGCTCTGTCCTCTGATCCCCAGACAAGCTTTATTGGGGTACACAGTATATCACCACACACCACGTTTATCTTGGTGTGGGGTTCTGTTATGGGTGGATACTAGTGGTCTGGGTGCGCAGAAGCACCGTATTTTCAATGTTGGGACAGGGTTCTACAGCCTTGGCTTCCTTTTCTGTCCATCTGTCTGGGAGAGTGTCCTGGGAGGGTAGGAAGTCCTACTTCCTGCCCCAACTATTTTTGAAAGTAATTCCAGAACAAGACAAAGGCTCAGGGGGAAAAGTTCATCTCCTTTCCTTCTCCTGGACCTCGGAAGCCGTGGAGATCTGGCCCTGACCCCTGGAGTCATCTAATTTTACCCTCTCCTACCAAATGCATCCCAGAAACTTCTGGAGGGAAGGCATTGCGAGTCCCCAGCACGGTGGGGACTTAATAAAGAAAGCAGGTGGAATCCTCGCACTCAGGAGGCTGAGGCAGGAAGACCGCCAGGAATAGCCTTGTAATGTAACCAGGCTAGTCTTGGTTACAAAAGGCGTTTCGGGCTCCTATGGCTACAGTGCTGAGTTCTGGCTGAGCAACAGAGCGAGACCCAGCCTTGAGAGAGAGAGAGAAGTAAATAGGATTGATTGATTGATCGCACTTCCCTTTTCCCCCGGGGTTGGGAGGGGAAGCTCGGGGGGTGGGGGTGCGGCTGTCGGTACTCAGGGAGTGTGGGACTCCCCACACAGGGCGGGAGGTTGAGGCACAGGGCCGGCCACCTGCCTCCTCCTCTCGGGCCTTCCAGGTCCCCCTGCTCTCTCTCCCCTCCCTCCCTCCTCCTCTCCCGGGCTTTCTCACTTCCCTCCCCTCCCCCCAGCCTCGTCTTTCTGGGTCCCGGCTCTCCCCCCCCCCCATCTGTCCTTACCCAGCCACTGCTGAACTTGGACTCCCGCAGCAGGGCCCGGGGAGCCCCGAAATCCCGCCACGGCCGGCAGCCGACTACCTGCCTGCAAGGGAAACAAAACTGAAAGTAGCCGTGAAGGGCTGCAACTTCCGTCCCCGGCCCGGGACAGCCACTCCGGGGCTCAAGCCCCGCCCTCCTCCCCACCCCACCCGGGGACGCTCGCTCCAGGCCGGCCCGGGCTGTGAGGCTGGACCCCCTTCCCAGAGGAAGGTCTGGTGGCCACAGGCCAGGGCGCCCGCTGGCCCAAGGCTCGAGCTGTCAGCTTGAGTGAGTGTGTGTGTGTTGCCAGCCGGACGCACTGCCCCAGGGCAGGTTCTCCGAGCCTGTTTATTGGGTGGGATGTTTACGTGTGGGAAGGAATGACAGACAGATGAGCGATCCGGCCAGTGGGCGAGGCTCCTCCGTTAACCGCAGTTGAAGCTGTGAGCCCCAGATAAGAACACTTTCCAGGGTTTTAGGGCAGGCTTCCAGGAGGCTCTATCTAGAGAGAGATTTGAGGAGGTTCCCAGGGCAAGGGCGTTCTGAGAGCAACAGGTGTGTGTTGGGGGTGTGGGGACACAATCAGAGGAGTGAGATCCAAAATCCTCAGTCAAGTGTGGTGGGCACGGCTGTAATCCCAGCACTTGGGAGGTGGAGGCAGGAAGATCAGAGGTTTGATGCTATCCTCAGCTACTTAGTTAAGTTTAAAGGCTTGTGGGAGCTGCTGGAGCCCCTGTGTGGAAAAAAGGATTACACACACACACACACACACACACACACACACACACACACACACACACAAGCATCTGTAGGATGATGTGTGCGAAGGAGACATTGTGAACCGGGGCAGATGAGGCTGTGGAGGGAGGGACTGACATGGTCGGATGCCACAGGCCAGGTAGTCAGTCAGAATGAGGAGAGGAAATCATTCAGGTGGTACCTGACTTAAGATAGTTCACCTTGACTATCTTTCCACTTCCCCCCCTCCCACTGCTTCACGGTGGTGTAAAAGCAACACATTCAGTCAAAACTGTACATTTGTTGTTGTTTTTATCTGTTTATTTAGACAAGGTCTTGCTGTATTGCATAGGCTAGCCTCAAATTCAGGATCCTTCTGCCCTGGCCTCCTAAGTGTTGGGATTACAGGTGTGCACTACGACACTCCATCTTTGAATTTTGATATTGAGAAAAAAAAAACTATTCTAAGGGGAAGGCCTGGAGAAGTCAGCATAGAAAGAAAAAGGAAATTCACAAACGGACATAACATCATGAATGTAGTAAATCAATACAATTAATGTAATTAATGATTACATTAAATATAATTATGAAATAAATAATGCGAATGTAATCAATGAATACCACAATGTAATTAATATCATGAGTGTAATTAATGAATATCACGAGTGTAATAAAAATAAATAAATAAATAAATAAATAAATAAATAAATAAATAGAAAAGGAAATTAAGGGCGTATGGCGGTGGACTGGGGCTGTGTCTCAGTTGGCAGAGTGCCTGCCCAGCCTGCACGAGGCCCTGGGTTCCATCGACCACATCAACTAGCTGTGGCGGTGCACACTTGTGACCCCAGCACGTGGGAGGTGGAGGCTGGAAGTCACGCTCCGTATGCAGCAAATTCCAGGCCAGCCTGAGACCCGTGAGACCCTGTCTCAAACAAACACAAAAGCATGTGGACTTTGGCGCACGGGGCAGGAAGAGTCGCCCGCTCCCAAGTCTGTTGAAAGCTTCTTGCCAGCTGAAAAGCAAGAATTTCAGCAGAGCTAGTACCTTTTCTGTGACGGTCACCCAACTCAAAGACCATCCGGGTAGCTAGAGACACAGTCATAGAGATTTCAAATAACTGTGTTAAAAGAGGGGCCGGCAAAAGGGCTCAGCAAATGAAGAGGCTTGCCACCAAGTCCGAGGACCCGAGTTCAGTCCCCAGAACCCACATGCTAGAAGGAGGGAATCGACTCCCATAAGCTGTTCTCAGACCCCCACACCTAGGCCACAACACTTGTGTGCCCACACACATTAATAATCAAGTTAAACTCTTAAGGCGTGTTAACATAGCCATGAACTTGGCTTAAGGCCTGAAACACAGGACTCAGCACCGCCTTTCTCCTCTCCCAGCCAGCCTGTAACTGTCAGAAATCACAGCAGGCCCTCGTACTGTCCCTTGTGCAAGCCTTGGGAGCCGTGGTTTTACCTTGCTGCCTATGATCCTACCCCAGCGCCTCCTCCAGAGGCACCCCCACAACCTCATCTACAGAGAAAGGGTGAAGATAAAGAAGGGGGGGTCCACTTCGAGATCTTTGGCAGCAGTTAACTCTGCAGCTAACACACGAACACACGATTGAGCCTGTATGATAATGAGTATTCAGATTGAGCCTGTATGATAATGAGTATTCAGAGACGGGTAATACCGGTGGGGGGGCGCTCGCCAACCTAAGACAGAGCGCCTGTGTGGCCTGGGCAGGCGTCTCCATGATGGGTAAGGTGATCTGCTGCCGTCTCACGCAACCCAAGTCAGAAGCTCCTTTTTTAGTAAAAGGGGGGCCTGTAGGTCCCTGGCCCCCGTTTTGGGTAACTGTTGCCTTGCTTGCAGACCTTGACCTTGATATCCTCCCTATGCTAATTCCCTGCCAGGTTCCACCCTCCTGAAAGCTTAAGGGAAGTTCCTTGTCTGTGTATCCTGCATAATGGGCATTAACAGCTTAGATGCAAGATTGTAAAACATCAGTAGTGAACTTCTGCCCTCTGGGGTCCTCCCATTGTGCTGTAAGCCTGTATTTAAGACCTCCTCCCTTCTTCAATAAACAGCATTCGGCATAAAAGAAGAAGAAGAAGAAGAAGAAGAAGAAGAAGAAGAAGAAGAAGAAGAAGAAGAAGAAGAAGAAGAAGAAGAGGGGTCCCTTAGATGCCTCTTGGATGGGTCCACCAGGTAGCAGGCTCACACAGACCGAGAGGGGGCACAGGTGGGCCTCTCCAGACTTCCCTATTCTTTTCTCTTCTTTCCTTTCCTCTTCTCTCCCCTTCCCTTCCCCTCCTCTCCCCTTACTTTTCCCCAGTCTTATTCTTTCCTGACAGTCTCCACTTAGCCCAGGCTAGCATGAAATTCAGTATGTTATCCAGGCTTGAGCTTGGAAGTCCCCTGCCTCAGCCTCCCAAGTTCCTGGTGTCCCAGGGTCCAACCAGGCTTAATTTGGGTTTAATTTACCCTTCTCTGTTGCTCTAATTTTAAATGGTCTTATAATTTAAAAAACACAGAGCCAGATATTGGGGTAAATGCTGAAAGATCAGGGAGACAAAGGAACAATCCACAGCCAACTCAGCTCACCAACTCCACGAACCCTCAGACTGAAAGCCCCTGAGTCCTCAGCCGAAAGGCCTCAGCTGGACTGCCTTAGTCTCTGCCTCCTCACACCTTATCTACCTTTCTCTGCCCTGCCAAAAATCACTTCCTGGGATTAAAGGAGTGTGTGCTTTCCAGCACTGGGATTAAAGGTGCCCACCACTGTCTGGCTCTGTTTCCATATGGCCTTGAACTCACAGAGATCCAGACAGATCTCTGCCTCCCAAGTGACAGGATTAAGGGTGTGTGCCACCACTGTCCGGCCTCTGTGTCTAATCTAGTGGCTGGCTGTTCTCTGATCCTCAGGGAAGTTTATTAGAGTCCACAGCATATCACCACTCTTCTTTGAGTTTCTTGAGGTGAAAGGTTAGATTATCGATCTTTGATCTTTCTTTTCTTATCATTTTAAATTGTTTTACTTACTCATCCATTTGTTTATTTGTTATTTGTGCTCAAACATGCCACGTTTGGGGCTTCAGGGGATAACTTGTAAGGGTGACTTCTCCCTTTCCACCACAGGGGCGGGGCGGGGCGGGGGCACGGGGATCGAACTCAGGTTGTCAGGCTTGGTGGCAAGCACCTGTGTCCCCTAAGCCGTCCTATCAGCCCCTCTTAGTTCTTCTTTTCTGGAATAAGCTTGTAAAGCTGTACGCTGACCTCGAAGCCTTGCTTTATCGGCTGCAGTCTAAGCTGGTCAATGTTCACTACCTAGCTCTCGGAGGGGGAAAAAATTCACCGCTTATTGCATTTGCAAATTCTGGGGGTTGGGGATTTAGCTCAGTGGTAGAACGCTTGCCTAGCAAGCGCAAGGCCCTGGGTTCGGGACTCAGCTCCAGAAAAAAAGGAAAAAACAAACACAAACAGGCAAATTCTGGTTTATTTTTTGAGATAGGCTCAGGCTGACCTCACAGTCACTGTACAGCAGAGGCTGGCCTTGAACTCCTGATCTCCCTGTCGTCGCCAGCCTCTGGAGTGCAGGGGCTGCAAGGGCGCACAGCTTCATTTACACGCCTTCATTCTGTGGTGTAAATATTCCTGCCCTGGTGGACTTAGGATGTCAATGTGAAATTATAGAACATGAATTTGGGAAGGGACTCACAGGCCTTCCCACGAGCCAACACCAACCGGCCCAACGAGTCACTTCCCGTGGCCTATTTTTAGCTGTACTTTTCTTTTTCTGTTTAAAGGGATTTCTTAGTCACAATTGTTTATCTCGTGTATGTATATGAGTGTGACGGTGTCCCTGCACATGTGTGCAGACCAGAGGACAAAGTTCACAAGTCGATTCTCTTCTTCCCCTGTATTGTGGGGCCCAGGGATCAAACTCAGGTCACCAGCTTGGTGGCAAGCTCCTTTACTGGTGAGCCTTATCTTTGGCCCTTTATTTGAATGAAAATAAAATATTTTGTTACTGTTGTTCCTTTGGTCCATGGGTTACTTAGAAGTATGTTGTTCAGATTTTATAGTGTGTGTGTGTTTGTGTGTGTGTGTGTGTGCGCGTGCACTCACTTGATGGGGGTAAGTGGGGTATGTAATGCACATGCGTGTGTGCTCTTGGGTACAGGCGGAGGCCTGAAATTGATATCCGATGTCTCCCTCCATTGCTCTCCACTTCATTTATTGAGGCAGTCTCTCAGTCGAACCCAGAGCTCCCCTTTCAGCACCCTTGGGTTTAGGGGGGTTCTGGACTTGAACTCGGGTCCTCAAGCTTGCCCGACAAGCACCTTACAACTGAGCCCTCTTTCCCAGCCGCTGTGACTGCTTTTCCTCTAGGACCTTAGTTGGCTGAGAGGCAGGTGTGACAAATGCTATTAAAAAAAGAGGAGGGGGTTCAGTTTTAACTAGGTGGCACCTAGCCGGGACTTGTTCTTAGATCAAACAAGCCCAGGACGGGGACAGGAAACCTTTTGCCCCCAGAGTCGGGGGACACACAGCAAAGTTCCAGAGATCAGAGACAGCGTTTCCATGAAACACGACCGTCTTCCATGTTACACGACCGATCCCACACACGACTAGCCTAAAATCTGGCTTCCTCTCCCCTCGGCTCTGGCGATTGCCACCGTTCTGTAGCAACCACAATTCTTTTTTTTCTTAAATATTGTCTGAGTCTATAGAGCGGCTTCTCACGGGGGCGGAGGTCCTTAGACTCGGTTAGATTTGTGTATCTGCCACAGAGTGCCACTTGCAAATATTTGTTTTCAAGACAGGGTCTTATGTAGCCCAGGCTGGCCTCGTCATTTCTACGTAGCCGAGGCTAGCCTTGAACTCTGATCCTTCTGCCTCCACCTGTCAAATGCTGGGATGACAGGCAGGTGTCACCAGGCCTGACATATCATTGTTTTTCTTAGATGGTAAAAATGACTTACTGGAGTATAAAGAGAAACGTAAAAAATGTTTTTAACTTGGGCATGGTGGTGCACACCTTTAATCTCAGCACTCTGGGGCAGAGGCAGGTGGACCTCTGAGTTTGAGGCCAGCCTGGTCTATGGAGTGAGTTCCAGACAGCCAGGGCTACACAGAGAAACCTGTGTGGGTAAAAAAGAAAGAAAGAAAGAAAACACACACACACACACACACACACACACACACACACACACACGTCAGAATTGCCACATTAAAAAGTCCTGCTGAGCTGGAGAGATGGCTCAGAGGTGAAGAGCACTGGCTGTTCTTCCAGAGGACCTGAGTTCAATTCCCAGCACCCACACAGTGGCTCACAACCATCTGTAATGAGATCTGGTGCCCTCTTCTGGCGTCAGGCGTACACGCAGGCAGAACACTGCAAAACAAACAAACAAACAATCCTGTCGTTCCAAAACAGGTTTCCATCAACTCACTAAGTGGCGTAGGCCGCAATCTTTTTGTCTTCACTGAATATTCTGCTCGCTTATTCTCTCCCTTCTGTATGTTGTACCTGACGCTGTAGGCGGGCCTCTGAGGCTCTGTTTATTTTTATATTACTTTACAGACAGGGTTTCATGGAGCCCAGGCTGGTCTCGACCTCCCTAAGTAGGATACTTTGCTTGATCCGTCACCTGAGTGCTGGATGACGTGGCTGTGAGATCCTGGGATGGAAACGGGGCTCCGTGCACACTGCGCCAGCGTTCCACCACCGGGCTATCCTCAGTCCTACTCTTGCTCTTGACACGACTTCAGTATTATATTTTGTCTCCCTGGTGGCGCATGGCCTCTGACCTCTCCGCTTGGTTTTTTTTTTGTGTGTGTGCGCCTGCATGTTTTTGCATCTGGGCAGGCGCGTGTACACATATGTGCATGTATGTGTGTGTGTGTGTGTTTGTGTGTGTGTGTGTGTGCGCGCGCGCACACGTGTGTGCGCCTGCATGTTTTTGCATCTGGGCAGGCGCGTGTACACATATGTGCATGTATGCGTGTGTGTGTGTGTGTGTGTGTGTGTGTGTGTGTGCAGATAAAGAGGCTTGCTACCAAGACTGACAATCTGAGTTCCATCCCCAGGAAGGACCCACACGGTGGACGGAGAGAACCAACTCCTGAAAATTGTCCTCTGATATCCAGATGTGTGTGGTGACACATGTGTGCTCCCCCCCATAAATAAATAAAAATAAAATAAATCAATAAAATAATTTAAAAAATTAAAAAAGAATGATTTATACTCTTGGGATAGTTATACTTAGAATAGCATAGACTAGAGTGACTCAGAATGCTCATTTAAGGACTTAAAAATTACGTTTTACTTATTTTTATTTTGTGTACTGGGAGGAGGCACGTGTGGAGGTCAGAGGAAACTATGGAGAGTTGGTGTCCTCCTTCAAGCTGAGTGCCTTGGCCACCGCGGTCCCGGGGACTGAACTCAGGTTGTCAGGCTTGGTGACACTTTTTCTGCTGGCCCATAGTGCTTCTTTGAAAGTGCATCCGAGGCCTGGTGTGTGGCACAGGCCTGTAATCCTGACACTTGGCAGACCGATCAGTAAAAGGAGTACAAGGCATCCTGGGCTTAAAACAAAACAAAACAAAACAAAAAACAAACAGAACTGGATCCCCGGCCCGAAGCAAGCAAAACCAAACCCCAACAAAACAGAATTGCAAAGATCCGGACCGCCTCCTCCAAAGCCGTTTTTACGGCCCTTGCCCACCAGAGGGCGCCAGGCCCCCTCCGAAGCTGCCTTAACCGCTGACCGCCCGGTAAAAACCGCCCCTCTTCCCTTCCGAACCTCGAGGGTCCTTGTTTCTGCGCCCGCCCGGGGATTTGCAGGATTCCACCTAACAAATCATGATGTTGTCATGGCAACTCCGCCTTCCTCGTGTTTTTCTCCTTAGCCAATTGGCTAGGGATCGAAGGACGCCCTGAGGGAGACTCCCCTGGGGTTCCACACAGAGGTTCTGAGAAGACGCCGCCGGCTTGGGGTGTGGCTCAGGGTCCTTAGCGTGCACAGAGCCCGGGTTCCAACCCCAGCACCACATGCACTGCATGCACCGCATGCACCGCATACACCACACGCACCGCATGCACCACACGCACCGCATGCACCACGTACACCACACGCACCTGTTGCGGGCCGCAGGAATATATCATAAGAACTCAGCTGGTTATGGCAAAGTCACTACTGAGGGATCAGGGAATTCCTCCAGAGGAAGCCAAATCCCAAGGAGTTTTTGGTGTTACTTGGCTTGTTATATATCAGCTGTCTTCTGTTATGAAAATCATGTGTGCCTTCATAGTTTTCCCAATTGACTTTCCCCTAAGAAGGACTAACAGTGTAGACTGAGCACTCTCTGGACATACACATTCCAGGTAATTTGGAGAACAGCCTCAGGGAAAGGCTTTCTCTGGAATCAGATATCTCCCTTGGCCACTTTCAAGGACTACAGGATACACCACCCAGGTGGACGCCCAACTGCCAAGGACTAACAATGATAACAGCCCACCTGAAAGTCTCCTGACTTAAATTCCACAAGGAGACACCACCCAGGGGGCGCCCAACTTCCAAGGACTAACAAGTGATAGCAGCCCACGTACAAGTCTCCTGACTTACAGTAAATTCACAAGAGGACGCCGCCTAGGCCAGGTGGACACTAAGTAATAGTTTTACACAATTTAGCTTAGGCCCTCCTTTCTTACAGCCTTACTAACTTTATAGACTCTAACTACTTACCTAACCACTTCTAGGAATATTTAGATAAACTTCTGTGCTAACAGCTATGCTCAGCCAGAACTCCCAGTTCAAGCCTCCCTGTATCACCAGAGGCATCTAGCTGTACACAGGTTGCCTAGAGACTGAGCACACTTTCCCCACCTGCAGAAAAACGGCAGACAGCTTGGACAGATAGGAGCCACAGGAAAAAAGAAGACAGTTTTATTTTCTCCCATTGACCTAGCAACTTATAGATTTTTAACATCCTTTATCAAACACATTTAAGGTTATAGTTGTGCACGTAAGACCCCTCTTCTTAGATATTACCCATATTTAGCCTTTAGTTGATTCATTAGTCACTTCCCCTTTGGGTCACAAATGGTAATTAACAACTAGTGCCCTTCTTTGTAATTCTTATCAACCCTCCATTTGATCCTGATAGTGGACAATCACTGCCTGAGGAAGTTCAGGCTGAGTGTCCTGGGTGGAGGGGAGGATTGTGATTTTGGGGAGATATATAACTGTAAAGCAGAGGACAGAGAAAAGAAGAGAGAAGAGAATGGAAGAACGAGATGGGTAAGAACTTGAGAGGAACAAACTGAGATGGGGAAGAACTAGATTGAAGAGCTAAAAGAGAGGACTAGAGGAACGAGATGGAAGATGAGGAAGAGCCAGATGGGGAAGAACAAGATGAGGAAGAGCCATGTGAGAGAGAAGGAGCTGACAGGGGAAAGAACTAGATAGATGAGAACCTAGAAGGGACAGAACTAGATGAAGGAATTAAGATAGAACATAGAGGGGACAGTAGATAAATATAGAGAGAAATCAGGCAAGAAAGGAGCTAGACATGAGAACAGAACTGAAGCTGTGTATAAAGGAGGTTAACCAGAAGAATTAAAGCGAATGGATCAAAGAACTCTGAGTGCGTAGACTGATTTACCGACCCTAAAGATTCTCTGCTGGTTGATAGAGCCTTCCGCGGACCCTGGGAGGGGACTATCGAGGGGCTGGACCCCCATAGTCCTCCTTACGCACCACATGCACCGCATACACCACACGCACCACATGCACCGCATACACCACACGCACCACATGCACCGCATGCACCACACGCACCACATACACACATCACATGCACCGCATGCACCACATGCACTAGCATTGGCTCCACACCCGCAATCACAGCCCTGGGGAGGGAAGGAGGAGGGTCAGAAATCCAAGGTCAAGTTCAAGGCCAGCCTGGGCGGTCCCAGACCCAGTTTAATCTTCTAATCCCGGCACCCCGCACTCGGGAGGCTGAGGTGGATCCCTATAAATCCAAGGGCAACCAGGATTACATAATGTCTTCCAGGCTATCCAAGGCTCAGAGTTAGACCTTGTCTCTCTCTCTCTCTCTCTCTCTTCTCTCTCTCTCTCTCTCTCTCTCTCTCTCTCTCTCTCTCTCTTTTCCGAGACAGGGTTTCTCTGTGTAGTTTTGGTGCCTGTCCTGGATATCGCTCTGTAGACCAGGCTGGCCGTGAACTCACAGAGATCCGCCTGCCTCTGCCTCCCGATTAAAGGCATGTGCCACCACCGCCGGCCTAGACCTTGTCCTTTAAAAAAAAATCCCTTTCCTGGCGCCTGCCATGGTCAGCCCTCGGGGACAGGTTAGGTCCTGGTGAACCTGTGTGCGGCCACTGTCGGAAGTCCCGTTCTCCACTGTGTATGCATTCCGGGACTGCGGATGTAGCTCGGCGGTAGAGCGCTGGTCTAGGGTGTGTGGAGCCCTGAGTTCTAGTCCCAGCGCCGCCTGAACCAGGTGAGGGGGTCAAGCCTGCGATCCGGCCCTCAGGAGGCGCTGGTGTGAAGACCAGACGTTCAAGGTCATCCTCCACTGTGCGGAGACTTGGAGGCTAGCCTGGGCTACAGAAGACTGTCTGAAGAAAGAACCGGTCCATTTCACACCCACCTCGTTCATCACCTCTGCTTTTCACCGCTGCGGTGATGACGAACCCGGGCCTGCTTGTGAGTGAGTTTCTCAACCGGATTAACGAGGTGGGAGGATCCGCCCTGAACGTGGGCAGCAGCGTCCCGCGGGATGGGGTCCCGCTCTGTAGATGCCACGCGACGGGCTGCCGCACACTCCTCCCTCACACTCCTGCCGCACACTCCTCCCTCACACTCCTCCCTCACACTCCTCTCCCTCACACTCCTCCCGCACACTCCTCCCGCACACTCCTCCCGCACACTCCTCCTCCACACTCCTCCCTCACACTCCTCCCTCACACTCCTCCCTCACACTCCTCCCGCACACTCCTCCCTCACACTCCTCCCTCACACTCCTCCCTCACACTCCTCCCGCACACTCCTCCCGCACACTCCTCCCTCACACTCCTACTCCTCCACACTCCTCCACTCCTCACACTCCTCCCGCACACTCCTCCCGCACACTCCTCCCGCACACTCCTCCCTCACACTCCTGCCTCACACTCCTCCCGCACACTCCTCTCCCTCACACTCCTCCCGCACACTCCTCCCTCACACTCCTCCCGCACACTCCTCCCTCACACTCCTCCCGCACACTCCTCCCTCACACTCCTCCTCCCGCACACTCCTCTCCTCACACTCCTCCCCACACTCCTCCCTCACACTCCTCCCTGCACACTCCTCTCCCTCACACTCCCCCGCCGCAGACTCCTGCAGCCTTGTTTCCCCACTGTGACGACCTCCCCTCCAAGTGTGAACCCCAAGACACCCTTCCTTCCTGAATCAGGCAGTGAGGGAGGGGCTGAGTCATGACAAGTGTAGAGACTCGTGTGTCTGGTGACGAAAATCACTCCTTTACATTGTGTGTGTATGTGTGTGTATATATGTGTCTCTGTGTGTGCTGTGTGTATATATGCTGTGTGTATATGCGTGTGCATATTTGTGTGTGTGTATGTGTGTGTGTATGTGTGTGTGTATATATGTGTCCTGTGTGTGCTGTGTGTATATATGCTGTGTGTGTATGCGTGTGCATATTTGTGTGTGTGTATGTGTGTGTGTATGTGTGTGTGTATGTGTGTGTGTCTATGTGTGTGTATATATGTGTCCCTGTGTGTGCTGTGTGTATATATGCTGTGTGTATACGCGTGTGCATATTTGTGTGTGTGTATGCATGTGTGCTCTGGGTGTGTGCGCTCGCGCGTCTTGAATGCATAGAGGTCAGAGGATGACTTGCAGAAGTCTTTCCCGGGTTGGAACTCAGGCTTGGCAACAAGAGCCGTTACCACCCTCTCACGGTCCCCAAACTCATAGTTTATCTGCTAACGTTAACATTAGTTGATGGGGTTCAAGAGACGGTTCGGGGGCTGGAGAGATGGCTCAGAGGTTAAGAGCATTGGCTGCTCTTCCAGAGGTCCTGAGTTCAATTCCCAGCAACCACATGGTGGCTCACAACCATCTGTAATGAGACCTGGCGCCCTCTTCTGGTGGGCAAGCAGAACACTGTATACATAATAAATAAATCTTTAAAAAAAAAAGAGAGATGGTTCGTGGGTAAAGCACTTGTGTGGGGACCAGAGTTGGGATCCCCAGCACCCACATAAATACCCAGGGTGGGCATTAATGTCCGGGCTTTAACCCCAGGGCCCAGGAAGCAGAGACCGGGGTCCCCAGAGCAGGCTGTCTGGGTGTGTTAGCCGCACAAGTGAGCTCAGGGTTCAGTATGTAAGAGGGAGAGTAGTGGAAGACACGTGACGTTAACCTCTTCACGCTACACACACACACACACACACACACCACACACACCCCCATACACACCACACACACACACACCATACACACACACACACACACACACACACACACCACACCATACACACACACACACACACACACACCCCATACACACACACACACACACACACACACACACCCCATACACACACACACACACACCCCATACACACACACACACACCATACACACACACACACACACACACACACACACACACACACACACACACACGAACACGAACACATGTAATTTAAAAAATGGATTTTTTTTTAAAGGACAGGATTGGTATTAGCAATTTTCTCTGCCTCAGACTCTGATGGGTCTCTGCGGGGTGTCCCCCCCATGGCACCCACTTAAGGACTCCCTTCCGTACCCCACCCTACCCTGCCCTCCTGCGATATCCCAGTTCCTCTAGCTTATCTTGCTTCTTAAAATAGAAGAGGCTTCTAGACCCCCATTTCCCCGGCTAGCGTCCCGGCTCACATAGCTGGCGCAGAGGAGGGATTTCATGACCCCCTGACTCAGCCTTCCCAGGCCTGGGACCCCAAGTGTCCTCTGACACGCTCGGCTTGTGCAGTTTGCAGGAAATGGAGCCCTTGCCGGGCAAGCTCTCCAAACAGAGCCACATTCCAGCTCTGTCTTCTTGACCCTGAAGTTCTCAGCGTTTATCTCCTTCTCTCCTCACACTTCCTCCCTGCGTGAGCTCATCCGGTTTTATAATCCAGTTATGGTGCAGCTTTTATAAAACGGTGTCTTAGACGGTAACAAACTGCCCAGGGCGGGGTCACCTTGGAAGGGAAGAGAGGTTTGCTTTGGGTCATGGTTCTGGAGGACAAGGGCTGTGTCTGGTCGTCAGAGACCGAGAGACAGGGAGCCTGGACACCGTACCACACACAACACACATAGATCACACACACACTGTACAAACACGTACCACACACACACCACCACACACACTGTACAAACCCACACCCACCACACATACAGACACACACTTACCACACCTGTACAAATACACACTGTATGAACACACATACATATCTACCACAAACACCATACACATACCACACCCCCATACTGTCCAAACACACACACACCACATACACTCACATATATCACACACATATACCACATATATACACATGTCACACACACTACATACACATCACACTCACACCACACATACACACACATATATCACACATACCACACATACACACATACACCACACATACACACACACACTGTACACACATACACACCACACCCACCCACACATGGACCACACCAATACCACACACACATACTGTACAGACACACACCCACACCCACTACACACATACACATACCACATGCTGTACAAATATATATTGTATGAACACACACACACACACACACACACACAACCCCCCCCCCCAGGTACACACATGCATTCTTAAAACTAGAAGCAGCCATCCATCATCCGTTATTTCCTGACGTGCTGTAGAAGCCCCCCGTGTGCTGGTCTGTCTGTCTGTCTGTCTGTCTGTCTCTCTTCCCTGGCGTCCACCAGGACTCACTTTAGGGACCAGCAAGTGCTGGGCTCTCACAAACATCTCGTCGGTGTGCGAGGAAAATGTCTGCTCTCTACATGCCGGGGCCCGGCCAGTGAGTAAAACCATGTGCGTGAGGCTCCAGGTTTGGACCCGAGAACCAGCGTGAAGCCGGACGTGGTGGGACACGCGTCTGTGATCCCACATTCCCTGCGTGAGGAGCGGGGTGGGGACAGAATCCTGGAGGCTCACGGGCCAGCTCCCTGCCATCATCTGCAGCCGGCAGCAAACGAGAGAGAGGGGAGGAATAACACGGGAGGCTGCCCTCTGACCTCCACACACTCACATGGCATGTGCGCTCACACACACACACACACACCCCATATATACACACCATATACATACAAAGGTGAAGTGAATAAGTAAATCAGTTGCTGACATCAGTGTGTGTGTGTGTGTGTGTGTGTGTGTGTGTGTGTGCGTGCGCGTGTCATACACCGTGTGTGTCGTGCATGTGGAGGTCGGAGGTCAGCCTCGGGTGCCTGCCCCAGGATGTCGCCCACCTTGGATTTGTTATTTGTGTCGACCTCTGTTAGCCCTGCCTTGGGTTTGTTTTTCTTTTTTGCTGTGATAAAACACCCCGCAATAAGCAGCTTAGGGAGGAAGGGCTCCTCCTGGGTGGCGGCGCGGCGCATGTCTCCGTGGGGAGGAACTCACGGTGGCCGCAGGAGCTTGAGCAGCGGGTCACATCCCACCCCAGTCAGGAAGCAGAGAACGATGAGCGCATGCGCCGCTGTCCACTTACACCACCGACACAGCCCAGGATCCCAGCCAGGGGATGACGCCGCCCACGGTGGGCAGGTCGTTCCTCCTCAATTAATGTAACCAAGATAATATTTGTGGTTGTGAGCCTAGCCTTTAACGGCTGAGCCATCTCTCCAGCCCATAACCCAGATAATAATACACACACACACACACCCACACACACACACCCGGCCACGTCCAGAGGCCCGGCTCTCAGGTGGCCCCCTATGCTAACCCTCATCCTGCAGCACCCTGTGTCTGCTAAGCTGGTGGCCAGCTAGCTCCAGGGACGCGCCTGTCTCCCCAGCACCCCCACTCTCCGGTCAAAGCAAATGACACCTGCTTCCTCTCAAGGTCCCTAGAAACGGGACTCCACCCCCTGCCTGCTACACAGAAGCCATCCTCTCAGCCCCTTTCCCCTTCCAGAGTCGTCCTCTCTAGAATCAGACCCCATCCCTCCTCCTCCAGGAAGCCCTCCGGTAGAGCCACGTCTCTCTTACCCCGGTCTCCGCTGCTGTGACAGGCACTTGGAACATCCCTCTCATCCCTCTCTCGGTTCTATCTGGGCGTGAGATGAGGGTCTTCCCTCCCTGGGTGTCTCCCCCTTCCTGTCCCGCCACCCCCAGCGCCTCACATGGTGCCTGGTGTATGGAAGATGCAATCGTGGCTTGTTAAAGCTTAATTGAATCACCGGCCCTCTCTAAAGAGCTCTCTGCTTCCTGAGCAGGGCCAGGCCTCCGCACCCTTCCTCTGGAAGGAAGCAAGGGGAGGAAATGGCCAGCCGGGCTTCTTTCCACATCCCAGGGCACCCAGGACCTATAAATCCTGCCTCTCCCTCTCTGGCTCTTTTCTGGTCACACTTTATCTCTAAAGACCTAAGGGGTGGGGAGGACGGAGTATGAAATTAAAGCCACGGGCTCAGACTTTATCATGTAATAAATAAACCACAAGGGATGCCGGCGGCCTGCCTCCTGAGCCTGCAGAGATGGGGGGCGGTTGTGGGGGAAAGGGTCAGATCTCCGAGTCCATTAACAGTGTGGTATTTGGGATGGCTGTGAGGGGTTTGGCTTCTGCGCCCCCTGTGGGGGACCCTGCCTTACCCACGAAGGTGCTGTGGGTCTGCAGGTGGAATTTAAGTGATACCCCAGGGGGTGGAAGGGCTGACTCATCTGCGATGATACAGCAGGTGGGGGGCGGGGAGGCCGAGCCGCCAGACAGGAGGCAGGACTCACAGGGGAGCCCCACAGTGAAGGAAATTTACAGCCTGTGTCGCGGCCAGAGAGAGTGGAACTGAACTTGGGCGATAATCAGTCTGATTAGGTTTGTGCCTCCTGGAGGGCGCCGAAGAGGGGGAGGGAGGGAGGCAGAGCCAATGGGGGTGGGGGTGGGGGTGGGAAGCCAAGCTAGCTAGGTGGAAGCCCCAGAGGTTTCCTCAGGTCAAGAGCAACTGGCAGGCTGGGAGTGGAGGCGCATTTACCTGGGAGGAGGAGGAGGAGGAGGAGGAGGAGGAGGAGGAGGAGGAGGAGGAGGAGGAGGAGGAGGAGGAGGAAGGAGCGTTGTTCAAAGTCCCAGACCAGCCCGGGCTCCACAGTGAGTCCTGTGCCAGCTGAGAGTGCATAGAAAGACCTGGTCTCCCTCTGCCCCACCCCAAGAACAGAAGAACAATGGTCAGGGAGATTGTGTGGATGAGCAAACCCCAAATGGACAGGGAGGGAGGGAGTGCTGAGCAGTTACCAGGTCCTGGCCGGGCACACGTGGGCTCAGGTGCACGTGGGGAGGAAGCTGGGAGCTGGGGGCAGGCTGTGGGAGGAGCTGGGGAGTCCATGACCATCTTCTCCCCGTGTGTCGGCTTACAAGGCAGGTGCAGACCTGCTGTGATCCTACTTGGGAGACTGGAGGCAGGAGGATGGAAGGAAGTTCAAGGCCAGCCTGGCTACTTAGAGAGACCTTGTCTCAAAATGCAAAGAAAAGACTAGGGATGTGGCTCAGTGGTAGAGCCCCTGCCTAGAATCCCCCAGTGAGGGGCTGGGGTGTGGCTCAGTGGTAGAGCCCCTGCCTAGAATCCCCCAGTGAGGGGCTGGGGTGTGACTCAGTGGTAGAGCCCCTGTCTAGAACCCCCAATGAGGGGCTGGGGGTGTGACTCATGGTAAAGTGCTTGCCTAGGGGAGGCATGAGGGATTGCCTCTGGTCGAAGTGCTCAGCACACATGAGACACTAGTTTCAATCCCAGTACAGGACACACACACACACACACACACACACACACACACACACACACCTCCATCAGCCGTCTCCACTTATCTTGCCGCCTGTCTCTGGTGTCCTTGGCTTGTGGCCTCACCACCTTCCCCTCATCACACCTCCCCATTCTTAGCTGCCTCCCCCTCAGCATGCGTCTGCGTCAAAACGTCCCCTTTTGGTCAGGACGCCTTTTAAACTGGGGTTCACCCTCTTTTAGTACTAACCCACCTGTGTGCTGTCCTACTTGGTTAATTCTCAGAGGCAGGGTCCCACTATGATGCCCAGGCTGTTCTTGAACTTGTGATCCTCTTGCCTCAGCCTGCCAAGGCTCCTTCGATTAACCCTTTAGTACTCTGGGCAAATCCCTGGTCTCTGCCTCCGGTGCCCTCATCTATGAGATAACGGCCACTCCTTTTTTCACACTTGGTTAATTAATGATTAATTTTTGTGCATGTGTAGAGTCAGTAGTTCTCTCCTTCTACCGCGTGGGTCTCGGGAATCGAACTCAGGTTGCCAGGTGTGGCACGTGCCTTTACCCAATGAGCCATCTGGCCGCTCCTGGTCACTTGGTTTTTTCAAGTGAGACAACAGGGTTTGGAGGAAGACGTGACCTTCGCACACTCACCCAGTGGTTGCACACTCACCCAGTGGTCGCACACTCACCCAGCGGCCGCACACTCACCCAGTGGCCAGTGGCTGACTGGCAGAGCAAATGGGAGCCGGCAGGAAACGGTGTGGACGTGGATAATGGGAGGCAGCGTTGACAGCCCCGTGAAAGACCTCCTTTTGGTGCTGTGGTCCACGCCTGTCATCCCAGCACCCAGGAGGTAGGGGCAGGAGGGTCGGAAGTTCAAGGCTACCCTCAAGTGGGAGACCAGCCTGGCCTACAAGAGACCGAGTCACAAAAGAGGAGAGGAAAGGTCCTCTCCCGTTTTGTGGATGTGCAGGCTCATGAGAGAGAATCCTCCCCCCCCCCATTAAGAAATTACTTGTTTTTGGCTGGGTAGTCGTGGTGAATCCCTTTAATCCCGGCACTTGGGAAGCAGAAGCAGGAGGATCTCTGTGAGTTCAAGCCCAGCCTGGTCTACAAAGTGAGCTCCAGGACAGCCAGGGCTACACAGAGAAACCTTATCTCCAAAACAAAACACACACACACACACACACACACACACACACACACACAATCACTTGTTTTATTTGTGTGCATGTGAGTGTGGGTGTGGGTGTGTGCGCACGCTCACCTGCCAAGGTGAGCAAAGTCAAAGACAACTCGCAGGAGTTGGTTCTCCCCTACCCTGTGGTCCCAGGAACCAAACTCAGGTCATCAGGCTGTGCGGCACATGCCGCTGCCACCTCCCCGAGAGGCAACCCTTAACGTGAAGACATCTAGATTCAGTGAGCTGAGGATCTGAGGGTAAAAATGAAAAGAAAAAAAAGAACCCGGTGCGGGCGGCAGATTTTCCACGCGAACGGCTGAGAAACCGACCAGTGCCTCAGATGCTCAGAACGCCCACGAGGGGGCGGCAGAGTCCGGGCTCTGTCTTAGATTTGGGCAGTGAGGGCGGCTTGAAGCCGGAGGCTTTCCAAGGGCAAAGTGGACCGGAAGCGCAGAGAATGAACGTCCCCTTCTTCCTGGGCCGCGCCTTTAATCCCAGCCCCCAGGAGGCAGGTGGATCTCTGTAAGCTAGAGGCCAGCCTGGTCTACACAGCGAGTTCCAGGCTCACCAGGGCTACAAAGTGAGACTCTGTCTCAAAAACAAACAAATAAATAAGGAGCCTGGAGAGATGGCTCAGCGGTTAAGAGCACTGGCTGTTCTTCCAGAGGACCCAGGTTCAATTCCCAGCACTCACACGACAGCTCACAACCGTCTGTAACTACAGTTCCAGGGGACCCGACACCCTCACACAGACATACATGCAGGCAACACACCCGTGCACGTAAAAGTAAAAAGAAATAAATAAAATAAAACAAGACCATCCCCGAGGGGTGGAGGGAGCGCTCCATGATAAAGTGCTTTGCTGACCAAGTGTGAAGATCTGAGGTAGGATCCACAGAGTCACGTATAGATGGACCAGCAGCACGCATCCGTAATCCCAGGTTCTTCTTTTGTGTGTCTATACGTGTGCACACATGTGTCCCGGTGCACATGTGAAGATCACAGGACAGTTTGCGGAAGTTGATTCTCTCTTTCTGTCAGGTCTGGCTTGGCAGAAAGTACCTCTACCCATTGAACTATCTCACCAGTTTTCCTCCTTTTAACTTGGCTTCGTGGGATTTGAACTCATGTCTTCACACTTACCCAAAAAGTGTTCTTTTTTAAAAAATAATTTATTTTTTTTTTTTTATTTTATGTGCATTGGTGTTTCACCTGCATGTATGTCTGTGTGAGGGTGTCAGAAGGCCTGGAACTGGAGTTACAGACAGTTGTGAGCTGCCTTGTGGGTGCTGGGAGTTGAACCCAGGTCCTCTGGAAGAGCAGCCAGTGCTCTCAACCACTGAGCCATCTCTCCAGCCCCCAGAGAGCTTGATTCTATGTATGCTTATGTGTGTGAACAGATATGTTCCTTCCTCATGACATTCCCCAGAGACCAGCAGTGATGCTGGGGGTGGCTGGGATGGTGCCTTTTTGTTTGTTTGTTTCCGAGACAGGGTTTCTCTGTGTATCCCTGGCTGTCCTGGAACTCGCTCTGTAGCCCAGGCTGGCCTGGAACTCACAGAGATCCACTTGCCTCTGCTTCCCAAGTGCTGGGATTAAAGGCGTGAGCCACCACTGCCCAGCATGGGTGTTACCTTTCTTAGGTGACAATATTCCCTCTCCTAGGATTGAGGGCTGAGTCACATCTGGATGGAGGAGGAGGACAGAGAAACCAGCAGATGTGGCCCAGGAGCCACAATGTGGCAAATAGATAAAGTGCTAAAATCTGTAAAACTTGGAACCAATTGGCTTTGGTTGTCTTTAGTTATTTTAAGCATGTATGGGGATAGAGAGACTGTTAAGAGTGTGACTGCTCTTACAGAAGAACTTGAGTTCTCTTCTCAGTACCAAATAAAGGCTCATAATAGCCTGTTACTCCAGCCCAGAGGATCTGATGCCCTCTTCTGGCCATCACTGGCAATTGCACTCATGTTCACACACACACACACACAAAAAAAAAATTAAAAACGAAATAAATCTTAAAAAAATAAGCATATAATTGTATTTACATAGGAAAAATTAGAATGCACCAAAATAAAGCTTTAATTATACCCAGTATCAGAAAGAAACTCAAAACTAAGTATGACCTTGTCTATATTAAAAACACATAGTCTATATTAAAAACAGTGTTTCCCGTGGAGATGGGATCAATCTTTCTTAGAGGAGTGTTTTGCAGATGGTAAAATGCAACCCAGTGTCAAAGCAATCATTTTAGCAGCAACGGGTATGGGGTGGGGGTGGGGGTGGCGGTGGCACTGTCCTTGGTGCTGAATCGGGCCAGGAGTAGAACATCTCTGGACATGGGACTCCGGGAGGCATCGCCCACCATCATGACATGCCCACTGCACTTTCCACACTGTTCGACCTTCCATCACTCTTGTCTCTCTCTTATTCAGTCTTGCCAACTACAGGGTCAGTTTCCCAGTAAGTCCCCCATGGGGAGTTCTCAATGGAGGGCGTGCGCCACCATGCTTGACCCAGTGGGGTTCTCCTCAGCCCTCAGCTCCATGGATCCATGCGAAACCGCTTTCAGGTTGGTGTTTACAGTGATGTCATGACCACCTGGGGCCTCTGAATCTGGATCTGAAAAGAGAAACAGAAGCAGGGCTGAGCACAGGAGAAATCTAGTTTTGGAAGCACTCAAGACTTGGTCCAGGTCCAGGGTTATAGGTTAGCCCACCCCAACGTCCACCCCATCTGTGGTCTGCTGGAGCCCATGAGGAGGCTGGTCCTGCAGACCCAAAGCTGCAGGGTCTCCACGACACAGGGCAATGGCAGGATAACCAGGAGGAGCTCCAGTGAGGGTCCAGCACTGATCGTGTAGCGGAAACCTGAGGCCTCGAACCAGACCAGTGACTCTGCAGTGAACACTCGCAAGAACAGATCCACGGACACAGGGTTCCTGTGTGACTCACTGCGTCACACTGCAGCTTCCATGACGAGATCCCCCTTTTCTTTTTCTCTTTTCTCTTAAATTTTATTTAAGGGGTGGGGGCTACAAGGGCAGAGGGCAGATACCCAGGGACGGGAAGTGAACAGGATGGAGATGCATGATGTGAAAGCCACAAAGAATAAATAAAAAGAAAGTTTAAAAAAACTTGGGTCTGTGGAAGCACTCAGCTGGAACCTGCCTCTTTAAAAACGTTATCACATTTCCTTCCTTCCTTCCTTCCTTCCTTCCTTCCTTCCTTCCTTCCTTCCTTCCTTCCTTCCTTCCTTCCTTCCAAGACAGGGTTTCTCTATGCAGCCCTGCCTGTCCTGGAACTCACTCTGTAGACCAGGCTGGCCTCGAACACACAGAGATCCACCTGCCTCTGCCTCCCGAGCACTGGGATTAAAGGCGTGTTCACCATGTTGGACCCACATTTTATTTCTGGGGTGGGGGGTGCACATGAGCCGTGGCATGCATATGGAGGTCCAAGAACAGTAAATGGGAATCAGTTCCCTCTTTCTACCTTGTGGGTCCTGGGGATTGAACTCAGGTCCTCAGGCTTGACGGCAAGCGTCTTTGCCCACTGAGCCATCTTGCCAGCCCTGGAATTTGTCTTATTTTTTGGAGTCTAGTACAAACAAGTTACATCCCTCCTTCCCCGACAGTTGGGTTTAGTAATAGCCCTGAAGGTCTCTCCTGTCCTCAAATATTTCAAATATTTGAAAAGAAATATTTGGAGATGGTCGTATGTAGCCCAGGCTAGCCTTAAACTCATGCCCATAGACAAGGAAGACCGTGAATTTCCGATCCTCCTGCTTCTGCCTCCTTGGGCAGAAGATGTCACCTGGACCTTCTGGAACGACAGGTGGGCACCCCCAGCTTATGAAATGGTGGGCTGCATGCCCAGCGGTAAACAATAACTTTAAAGAGTATAATGACTTGGTGATGCACACCCGTAATCCCAGCACTCAAGACACTGGGGCTGGAGGAACGCAAGTTTGATGGTTAGCCTGGGCTACACAGTAAGACCCTGTCTCAAAAAATTTTAAATTTTTTTTTAAGAGAGTGATTTATTTTATATTTTATGTGTATGAGTGTTTGCCTACATGGATGTAAGTGCACCATGTGCATGCCTGGTGCCTATGGGGGTCTGAAGAGGGTGTCAAGTTCCCCAGAACTAGAGTAATGGATGGTTGTGAACCATGATGTGGGTACTGGGAACCCAACATGGTCCCTGGAAGAGCGACAGGTACTCTTCCTCACTGAGCCGTCTCTCCAGACTCTCCCCACCAAGTTAAATTTTAAATAACTAGGGCATGAAGGACTTACCTAGCACAGAAAGAAACCAAATCTGAAGCCAGGGAAAGTGCTGGCTTCCTCTCCCCCAATTCCCGCCCTTCTGAGTAACACTACTGCCGTGTGCCCCGGAGACCGCTGTCTGGACCGTAGACACTATGGCTTGGCTCGCCCGAGGGTCCCACCAGGTAGAAGGAACATGGCAGACCCAGGGCACAGGAGGTGGGTGGTTCATCTGGGCCATTCTTACCTTTCTTTCAGGGTCTATATGTCTTAGGGTGGCCCCGAAGTTGCTGTACATGGAGCCCAAGTGGACGTAGTCTTCTTGTTCTGAGGGAGGAGGAAGCCCAAGGAGACAGGGTTAGGAAGACAAGTGTTCATCAGACCCTGACCCTGATGAGGTGCGTCCCCGCCCACGAAGCCATGTGGGTGGGCTGCCTAAGTCAGTCGCTCTCCAATAGCCGCCTAGTGCTTTAAAGACAGTCAGGAGTGTATGTCTATAGCAGCAGCACTCCAGAGGCAGAGGCAGGAGGATGGCAAGTTTGAGGTCAGTTTGGCCTACAGAGAGGGACTGTGTCTCAAAAATGATGTAGACAAGACTGGGTTTGAACTTCAGAGATCCCCTCCTTCGGCTTCCCGAGTGCTGGAATTAAAGGTGTCCCCTACCAGGCCGGCCATTGTTTGTTTTTGAGACAGTCTCACCTATCTCAGGCTGGCCTCAAATTCACTATGTAGCCAAGGATGACCTGGACTCTCCTGTCTGCTGGGATCACACAGGTGTGCCACCATATTTGGTTTATGTGGTACTGGAGACCAAACCCAGGACTCCATAAATGCTAGCCAAGTCCTCCACCCACTGACTCACTGCCCAGCCCCATTTCTAGAAATGATAATGCCTGCATCTAACAAACCACAACGCTAACCTCTTGCCTGCGATATAAGTCACTTGATGAGCATACTCGGCCCTGGGCCCTCATCTACGCCCCTGCAGGCATAGTTTTATGTTCTGGAGAAATGTGCGCCATCAGTTGGCTCCGGGCCCCCGTAGGGTGTTGCCGTGTGTTACCCGTGTTATATCTCACTCAGGTTCTAGGTAAGCTTTTGAATGTGGTGTGGAGTGTCCGGGGATGGGTGATGATCCCCGCGCCTTTCCCGGGTCTCCTGCGTCTCCCACCCTCCCCATCACGCTGAGTCTGAGCTCCGCAGAGATCGCCCGTACCTTCGTTGTGGTTGAAACCGACGTTGTGGAAGGCTCCAGGTTCTCGGCCCTCCTCCTCATTCCACCTCTGCAGCTGAGACACCCGGGACCTTTGCCTGTGGGTAGAAAACACCACGGGACCCAGTCACGATCACAGAGAAGAGGCCGAGACCCAGGATGAGCTACGTCTCCGCTTCGGGCAGCTCACTGTCGGCCTCGGGAGGCGAGCTCGCAGCCGGAGGGAGGACGGAGAGGGAGGACGGCGAAGGAAGGGGCGCCCGCCGCTTACCTGTTGGCCTCTCTTCTGAAGCGGAAGGAGAAGACGCCCAGGATGACCAGGATCACCAGCAGCACGGCCACCCCGGCTCCCACCAGCCCGTAGACCAGGCTTTTCTGGATGCCCCAGTCGCAGGTCTCCCCGCTGTACCAGTGAGTGTCTGTGGTCAGGCAGCTGACGGGAGGGACAGGGAGGAAAGACACGGTCATGCTCTGGCCGCGGGGTATCCAGTGAGGGGGACGTTTGCCTAGAGCTTGGGGAGCTGAACACGCACACACGCGTGGAGACAGGCCATCGCAGGCTCCATCCCTCAGGCGCTGTCCACAGGACAAGGTCTCCACACGGTTGTCATGAAAAGTGCCCCCCCCCCACCACTATGTGAGTATTTGGCCCGCGTTTGGTGGTGCTGTTTGGGGAGGTTGTGGGACCTTTAAGAAGTGGAGCCTTGCCGGGCGGTGTGGCGCACGCCTTTAATCCCAGCACTCGGGAGGCAGAGGCAGGCGGATCTCTGTGAGTTCCAGGCCAGCCTGGGCTGCAGAGTGAGTTCCAGGAAAGGCGCAAAGCTGCCCAGAGAAACCCTGTCTCAAAAAACCTGGAGCCTTGCTAGAGGAAATACGTCTCAAAGTGGGCTCTGGGGGCTCACGGCCTCTCCCCATTTCCAGATTGCTCTCTCGACTCCCTTCTGCTCTGCTGGCCATGCCTTCCTGTCCATTATGGGACGCCCTCCTCTGGAGCCACAAAGCAAAAGTAAATGCTCTTCCGTAAGTTGCTTTTGGCCATGGCGTTTCATCAGTGTGAGCAAAGAGTGATTAATAAGCGCGTCTGCAGCTTGACAAGTAGTCCAGGCGGGCTGGCCAGCAAGTCCCAGGAATCCACCTGACTCCGCTTCTTCAGCTCTGGGATTATAAGGATGGGCTACTACGGACATATTTTTAGAACATTATTTTGAATTTTCAAAGTAAATTAATTTTTATTTTACGCAGGTGAAAGTTGCCTGCCTGTATACGTGTGCGCCATGTGCCTGCAGTACCCATAGCAACCAGAAGAGGGCATTATTCCCGGGAACTGGAGTTTCAGGTGGTTGTGAACCACCAGGTGGGTGCCCATTGCTTCCAAGACATCTCTGCAGCCTGTGCGTGGCTTTGTACCTGGGGGCTGGGGATCTGAACACAGGGCCTCAGGCTTGTGTGGCAAGCACTTTACCAACTTTGCCGTCTTCCCAGACCTTCCTAGTCCTTGATTATTACTATTATTATTATTATTGAGACAGAGCCTCTCGGGACAGCTCAGGCTAATTTTAGACTCATGATCTTCCTGGTGCCTCTGCCTCCCAGGTGCTGGTATCACGGACACACACCACCACACTCAGCATTCAGTTCATAATGCCTTTCTTCGGTTTCCTATGTCTATGACTAGGAGATACAGGTTCCCTGTTGCCATGGAGACACATAGAGTTTTCTTTTTTTTTCTTTCTTTCTTTTTTTCGAGACAGGGTTTCTCTGTGTAGCTTTGCGTCTTTCTTGGAACTCACTCTGTAGACCAGGCTGTCCTTGAACTCACAGAGATCTACCTGCCTCTGCCTCCTGAGTGCTGGGATTAAAGGCATGTGCCACCACCACCCAGAGGCTTTCTTTATCTATTTCAATAGCAGAGGACATTTTTAAAAAAATTATAAAATTACATTTATTTACTCTGTGTGTGTGTGCTCGCGCGCGTGTGTGCGTGCGTGTGCGTGTGTGTGCGTGCGTGTGCGTGTGTGTGTGCAGTGTGTGCGTGTGTGTGCGTGCATGTGTGTGTGTGCGCGTGCGTGCATGTGTGTGTGTGCATGTGTGTGTGTGCATGTGTGTGTTGGAGAACAACTTGCAAATGTCGGCTCTCTCTTTCTACCACATGGGTCCCAGGGATAGAACTCAGGTCACCAGGCTTAGCGGCAAGCGTCTTTACCCACAGCGACACCTCCCGGGCAACGGGCCATATGCTCTTTCTCTGGAAAGGAGGCCCTGTGTTCTCTGCTAGGCCCAGAGCCTCCCGAAGCTGGAGCGTCCATCGCTCGCTCCGTCTCGGAGTTTTTCCTGCCAGGCTGGACATCCCCTGACCCCCTTTGCTCTGGACTTGGCCGTGCCTGTCCCTTTAACCTCCAAATGGATTCTCTCGCAACCTCATGACCTTGGCCTCCAGGAGACCCACCCCCCCACACACCCCCGGCACAGCGGGGTACTCACAGGCACTGGGGGCCGCTGCGCTGCAGCTGGCATTTGCCGTAGTGGCAGTCCAAGGAGGCTTTGTAGCCGGATGAGCAGGGCGTGATGCAGTGCAGCTTATCGTCCTTGTATTCCAAGGTGACATACTTCGCAAAGTCCTCTCCAGCCTGCCTCTGGCATGCCTCTGAGGGGACGTGGGAGAACAGCTAAGAATCAGGAGGTCTGTCTCCTCGCTGCCGGCCGGCTCCTCCCTGCCCCACCCCAGAACCTTGCCAAGCCTTTCCCAGAACCACACACACTACATACCTTCAGGAGTTTCAGTGATGGAAACGTTTTGCACACTGGTGGCAGCTGAGTTGAAACACAGCAAAAATTCTGTGAAGGAAACACACAACGTGGATTGTCACAGAGGCTCCCGGTGGCTTCCCTGGGTCAGTGGGGGAGACTGTCTCCACAGGGCTGCCTGTGGCCAAGCCTGCCCACTGGGGGAGACTGTCTCCCCGCAAACCAGGAACCCAGATAAATCCTTCCTCTTTGGCCTTGTTTCTGCCAGCTTTGGCCACAGCACAGAACTAGTGGGCGTGGAAGCAGGAAACCGCAGGAGGGGATGCCAGGCTCCCAGCTCTCCAATGAGCCACCCTCACCGGGTCCTGGGGCTCAGAGGCCCCACACCCCCTCTGCCAGGATCCCCGCACTACTCACTGTGTTCAGAAGATCCACTATGTAGTCAGTCATGTGATGCCCCATCTGTCCTGAACCCCTTAATGTTGATGCTCTGCAGGAATTCCCATCTCTATACTGCTCTGTCCCTCCCACCCAAAGCTTTCTTGGAGTCTGACATGGGTGACAGGCCCTAGCTCTGGACCCAGATCCCAGGGACCCACAATCTTGCCTTCCTTCACTGTGCCTGACCCGTCCAGGGTCAAAAATCAGAGAGATTAACGAGTCACCCTCTGAGAGCACTTCCCTCCAGGAGTACTTTACCTTCACTACAGTCATCATCAACAAGTACTTGTTGAGCGGTCGCATTCTGGATTTTTTCCTTCACATTATTGCGGATGTCCTGCACCACATTTTCGTATCCTTCAGTGTACGGGGCCTTCAGGATGACGTCATAATCCACCACGATACTGCCCTTCCTGGGGAGAGAGGGGTAGGACATTGAGCGTCCTCCTGTGGTCACACCTATTGTTGACATCCCTTGCCTCCTCTACAATCCTGGGAGGGATTCCAGGCCAGAGGATTGAGAGCTTGAGGCTAACCTGGGCTATGTAGTGAGTTCAAGCTAGCCTGGACTATAGAGCAAATATAGGAAAGGCAGAGACAGAGGGAGAGAGGGAGATGAGAGAGACAGAGACACACACACACAGAAGAGAGAGAGTGAGAGACAGAGACAGAGAGAGACAGAGAGAGAGAGAGAGAGAGATGCACGCACACACACACGTATGGGGAGTGCTAGTTAATGAAGCCTCTGTCATATAAACACAGAATTCAGGCACTCATGTAAAAGTTGGATGTCATGGCATGTTGTTCAAGTTTCTAATGATCTTTTAATAAAAAACCCAGAGCCAGATATCGGGATGAAAGCTGAAAGGTCAGAGAAGCAGAACAGCCAGCCACTAGTTCTTATGAGATCTTCACCCTAGAGAGAGAGTGAGTTCCTGTTTCCTCACACCTTATACACCTTTCTCTGCCCTGCCGTCACTCCCTGGGATTAAAGGCGTGTGCCACCACTGCCTGACTTCTGTGTTTAACTCTGGGTCTCTCTGATCCCCAGACAAGCTTCATTAGGGCACACAACGTATCACCACAATGGCATGCATCTGTAACCCCAGCACCAGGGAGAGCAGGGCTGGTGGATCCCCTGACCTCCTTGGCCAGGGAGCCTAGCTGAACTGATGACCCCCTGGCTAAGTGAGAGACCCGGTCACTAAAAACAGGGTGGAGAGAGAGATGATTGAGGAAGACACCCAGTGTGGACCTCCGGCTTCCACAGGTATTCACACGTATGTACACATGTACCTACACACACACACACACACACACACACACACACACACACATATGCATGCACCATGCACAGAGGCATGCACAGACACATGTATGCACACAAAATATGTATATATGACAAACACACAAAATTTGGCTAGGCAGAGAGACAGCCAAGATTGCACACAGAGGACCCAGGGAAAAGACACCGTCCCTTGATCTCAGACTTCCAGGCCCCAGAGCTGTGAGCTTAGAAGAGATCTCGGTTGTTCAAGCTACATCCACTTGTGTTCCTGAGCAGCACCCACTGTGGGCTGACGTGGCCTGCCAGGCCCAGGTACTCACCTCAGCCCTTTGATGACAACCCCGTCATACTCAGGGATCCCGGCATAAATTATCGCCATCTGAAAGGCAAGGGGTCAGCGTGTCACGGCAGAAGCCCCACCGCGGGGACTTTCTGTGGGACATCAGAACTCCCCGACCCCACCTCACCTCCCAGCGGCACAGAAACCAAAGAGGAAGTTCCCTTGTCAGAGACCTGGCCTGACCTGGTACCCTCTTGCAGCTCCCAGGCAAATCCTGCTTCCCATCCCTCACCTGCCCCGGCTAGCTGAGAAGCACGCGTATCTAACACACTCGGCTGCATCTTCTCCCCGCCACAGGATGCAGTGCGGGGTGGGTGGGGGCCGAATGGCCGGGGGGGGGGGTCCCAGGGTTACCTGCTCTGTGAATGTCTTATTGAACTCCTTGAATTCCTCGGATTGTCGGTCCTGTAGCTGTTCGCTGTAGTTTTGGCTGGTTACCGTCACGGTCACTTCCACGGATGCAGAGACCGTTTGCTCTAAGGGGAACAGACAGAAGCACCGGCCATTGAGAGGGACCCTTACCAACGCAATCCTCACCCCCTGCGGGCACATCCCCGGATACAGGGAGTGACACAAGCCTCCTCCAGCAAACTGTCCCCTGGAAGAGGAAGGGGGCACACTGTATTCCTGAGGGCTACGGATGGCAGCTTGATGGGAGCTAGAACTGAGCATCCTGATGAGTCCGCTACATACTGAACATTTCATAAACGAACACAGTGTTTAACCTGGGCATTAATCTGGGGGTGTAACTCAGGGGTAGAATGCTTGCTTAGCAAGCACAAACCTCAGCTTTTGTCTCCAGCACACACCACACACACACACACAAGTCATGCACACATGTATGCATGTACACATAGCATTCGGCATACTCTTTTTTTTTTTTTTTGGTTTTTCGAGACAGTTTCTCTGTGTAGACTTGGCTGTCCTGGAACTCACAGAGATCTTCCTGCCTCTGTCTCCCGAGTGCTGGCACTAAAGGCGTGCGCCACCTGCCCCCTCTATTTTTTTTTTTTTTTTTTTGGTTTTTTGAGACAGGGTTTCTCTGTGTAGTTTTGCGCCTTTCCTTTCCTGGAACTCGCTTTGGAGACCAGGCTGGTCTTGAACTCACAGAGATCCGCCTGCCTCTGCCTCCCGAGTGCTGGGATTAAAGGCCTGCGCCACCACTGCCCGGCTCTTTAACATTTTTACCACCAAGGTAACAGTAAAATATGGGGTGACCACAGTGACTAACAGTGCATTCGTATTGCTTTTGTGGGAGACTGGAGTTCAGTTCCCAGCAGCTCACAGTCAGCTGTGACTCACGTTCTAGGTGACCCAACGTTCTCTTCTGGCCGCTGTGGGTGCCCACACCTGTGGCACTTGCAAACGTGCCCCCCGACATGCTCACACATGCACACACACTCGCCCCTGCTCCCCACCCCCTACACACATGCTCACACGCATAAATCTTTTTGAAAAATATGGGCCTGGGGAGGTAGGGCAAGGGCAGGGCCTGATGGGGACTCTCTGCTCGGCCGTGGGCGGGAGAGCCCGGCCCACACTTGGTGGTTCCGTGGGTTCTCACTCACCTATCTCGATGCTGTCCACCACGTCCTCACTCTATGCTCGAGCCCTGCCCACACTTGCCGGTTCTGCGGATTCTCACTCACCTATCTCGATGCTGTCCACCACGTCCTCACACCGTGGCCCGTAGAAGAGGCTGGTACACTGGCACTTGAGCCCGTCCCACGTGCCTCCGTTCTGGCAGACGACAACGGGAACTCTGTCCTGGCAGAGGTTCCCCGTGAAGCCGTTGGGGCAAAGGCAGACTTGCCCGTTCCAGGACCCTCCGTTCAGACAGCTCACTGCAAGAGACCAAGCCAGGGTCAGGACGCGCTTGCGGGGCGTGCCACAGCGTGGCGCGTGTCAGACACGCCCCCACTCTTTCTTTCTGGATTTTTCCCTCTTCCCTCCCTCCTTTGCGCTGTCTGTCTTGTCTTTCTCCTTTTTCGTTCTCTTCCTCTTCCCTCCTTCCTCTGTTTTCTGAGACCGTTTCTCACTACGTAGCTTAGGCAGGCTTTGAACTGGCAATCCTCCGGCCTCGGCCTCCGGAGCCCTGGGATGAGAGGCCGGGTCTGCACAGCCGTGTCTGGTCGACGGCGTGGCCTGTGTAGTCAGACCCTGGATTCACAGGACAGGCAGCGCCGCCCACGACACGGACAGAGCAGTGCAGACAGATCCTGCCCAAGCGCCAGAGCGGTGGACGATGGACGCGACCCCGTCAGGGGTTCGGCTCCCGTCTCCCCGTCAGGGGTTCGGCTCCCGTCTCCCCGTCAGGGGTTCGGCTCCCGTCTCCCCGTCAGGGGTTCAGGTCCCGTCTCCCCGTCAGGGGTTCAGGTCCCGTCTCCCCGTCAGGGGTTCGGCTCCCGTCTCCCCGTCAGGGGTTCAGAACGTCTCCCGTCTCCCCGTCAGGGGTTCAGGTTCCCGTCTCCCCGTCAGGGGTTCGGCTCCCGTCTCCTCGTCTCAGCCTCGGGAAGAGAGAACTGCTGAGAACTGACACTGGGCTGGAGACAGAGACAGAGCCGGGGATCCGGGGCCGAGAGCAGTGCAGATTCCACCGAGGGCGAGGACGGGTGGAAAGTTTGCCCTTCAGTGCCCAAGGGGAGCCGGAGCTGGAACTGTTGTGACGTTGTTGTTGTGACTCCTGCCAGGCCGAGACGTGCAGCGTGACGGAGCGGACACCTCAGAGCTGCCACGGTCTGTGTGGAGCAGCTAAACAACTAAACTGTTCTCTTTGTGATGTTTACGTATTAAATCAGTGTGAGTGTGAGTGTGTTTGTGTGTGTGAGTGTGTGTGTGTCTCTGTGTGTGAGAGTTTGTGTGTGAGAGTGTGTGTGTGTCTCAGTGTGTGTGTATGTGTGTGTGTGTGTGTGTGTGTGTGTGTGTGTAGATGAGTACAAACGGTGCGCTGCTATGGAAAACAATGAACACTGGGAAAAGGAGCCGCAGAGTACAGGGTTGATGGAGAAATGCATGGCTGAGGATTGAAGGTGACGACCACGACAGGGAGACACCGTGAAAAAACATAAAGAGGAAACCGGGGAGGAGAGAGGAGGTCACATGACTAAGAGATCACGTGACACACGGAGGAGGAGGATGAGACGACCCGGGAGGAAGGACCTGAAAAACCAAACGAGAACGACAACACGGAGCCGGAAAAGAAAGACAAAAACGGGAATCACAACCTGAGGGAGGGAGAGACCTGAACCCGGGACGGCGGGGACCACGGGAAACAGAGACAGCGGCTTACCGGGGGTGGTGGGGGGCTCAGGAGTTGTCGTGGGCTCAGGAGTTGTTGTCGTGGGTTCAGGAGTTGTTGTTGTGGGTTCAGGAGTTGTTGTTGTTGTAGATGATTCAGGAGTTGTTGTTGTAGATGATTCAGGAGTTGTTGTTGTAGATGATTGTTGTGTTGTGATCAGGAGTTGTTTGTGTGGTTCAGATTTGTGGAGATTCAGGAGTTGTTGTTGTTGTAGGTGATTCAGGAGTTGTTGTTTGTAGATGGATTCAGGAGTTGTTGTGTGGGTTCAGGATTGTGTTGTAGGGTTCAGGAGTTGTTGTGTGGGTTGGGTTGTTGTAGTGATTCAGGAGTTGTTGTTGTGGGTTCAGGAGTTGTTGTGTGGGATTCAGGAGTTGTTGTCGTGGGTTCAGGAGTGTTGTCGTGGTTCAGGAGTTGTTGTTGTTGTGTGTTCAGTGAGTGTGGGATTCAGGAGTTGTTGTGGTTGTAGGTGATTCAGGAGTTGTTGTGGTTGTAGGCGATTCAGGAGTTGTTGTGGTTGTAGGCGATTCAGGAGTTGTGTTGTAGGTGATTCAGGAGTTGTTGTTGTTGTTGTAGGTGATTCAGGAGTTGTTGTTGTTGTAGGTGATTCAGGAGTTGTTGTTGTTGTAGGTGATTCAGGAGTTGTTGTGTTGTGGTTCAGGAGTTTGGTGTTGTTGTGGTTGTGTAGGTGATTCAGGAGTTGTTGTTGTTGTTGTAGGTGATTCAGGAGTTGTTGTTGTTGTTGTAGGTGATTCAGGAGTTGTTGTTGTTGTAGGTGATTCAGGAGTTGTTGTTGTTGTTGTAGGTGATTCAGGAGTTGTTGTGTGTTCAGGAGTTGTTGTGTGGGATTCAGGAGTTGTTGTTGTTGTAGGTGATTCAGGAGTTGTTGTTGTTGTAGGTGATTCAGGAGTTGTTTGTTGTAGGTTGTTGTGTGGGTTTCAGGAGTTGTTGTTTGTTCAGTTGTGTGTTGGTTCAGGAGTTGTTGTTGTGTTAGAGTTGTTGTGGTTCAGGAGTTGTTGTTGTGGTCAGGTGTTGGGTCAGGAGTGTTGTTGTGGTTCAGGAGTTGTAGTGGTTCAGGAGTTGTTGTTGTGTGGGTTCAGGAGTGTGGTAGGGTCAGGAGTTGTTGTTGTGGGGTCAGAGTGTGTTGTGGATTCAGGAGTTGTTTGTTGTGGCGTTCAGGAGTTGTTTGTTAGTTGTTGTGGGTTCAGGAGTTGTTGTTTGTGGGTTCAGGAGTTGTTTGTTGTGGAGTTCAGGAGTTGTTGTTGTTGGGTTCAGGAGTTGTTGTTTGGTTGGAGGTTGTTCAGGAGTTGTTGTGGTTCAGGATTGTTGTGTGGTTCAGGAGTTGTTGTTGTGGGATTCAGGAGTTGTTGTGTGTAGGTTCAGGAGTTGTGTGGTGAGTTGTTGTGTGGTTCAGGAGTTGTTGTTGTGGGTTAGGAGTTGTTGTGTGGGATTCAGGAGTTGTTGTTGTAGGTTTCAGAGTTGTTGTGGGTTCAGGAGTTGTTTGTTGTAGGGCGTTCAGGAGTTGTTGTTGTGGGTTCTCAGGAGTTGTTGTTGTGGGTCAGGAGTTGTTGTTGTGGGGCTTCAGGAGTTGTTGGGAGTGGGTTCAGGAGTTGTTGTGTGGGTTCAGGAGTTTTGTTGTGGGTTCAGGAGTTGTTGTGGGTTGTGGTTGTTGTGGGTTCAGGAGTTGTTGTTGTAGGTTGGGTTGTTGTGGGTTCAGGAGGTTTTGTGGTCAGGAGTTGTTGTGGTTCAGGAGTTTGTTGTGGTAGGTTCAGAGTTGTTGTGTGGTTCAGGAGTTCTTGTTGTGGGTTCAGGAGTTGTTGTGGGCTCAGGAGTTTTGTTGGGGTTCAGGAGTTGTTGTTGGTTCAGGAGTGTTGTGGTGTTGTTGTGGGTTCAGGAGTTGTTGTTGTGGGTTCAGGAGTTGTTGTGGGTTCAGGAGTTGTTGTGGGTTCAGGAGTTGTTGTTGTGGGTTCAGGAGTTGTTGTTGTGGGTCAGGAGTTGTTGTTGTTGGGTTCAGGAGTTGTTGTTGTTCAGAGTTGTTGTCCGTGGGTTCAGAGTTGTTGTTGTGGTTCAGGAGTTGTTGTCGGGTTCAGGAGGGTCAGGAGTTGTTGTGGGTTCAGGGTTGTTGTGTGGTTCAGGAGTTTGTTGTTGTGGTTCGTGGGTTCAGGAGTTGTTGTGGGTTCAGGAGTTGTTGTTGTGGGTTCAGGAGTTGTTGTGGGTTCAGGAGTTGTTGTGGGTTCAGGAGTTGTTGTTGTGGGTTCAGGAGTTGTTGTTTGGCGTTCAGGAGTTGTGTGGGTTCAGGAGTTGTTTCGGGGGTTCAGGAGTTGTTGTAGGTTCAGGAGTTGTGGTTCAGGAGTTGTTTGTGGGTTCAGGATTGTTGTTGTGGGTTCAGGAGTTAGTTGTGGGTTCAGGAGTTGTTGTGTGGGTTCAGGAGTTGTTTTGTTGTGGGGGTCAGGAGTTGTTGTTGTAGGTTCAGGAGTGTAGGTTCAGGAGGTGTTGTGGGTTCAGGAGTTGTTGTTGTGAGGTTGGAGTTGTTGTGGGTTCAGGAGTTGTTGTGGAGTTCAGGAGTGTTGTGGTCAGGGTTGTTTGTTCAGAGTTGTTTGTTTGGGTTCAGGAGTTGTTGTCGTGGGTTCAGGGTTGTTGTTGTTGTTGTGGTTCAGGAGATTGTTGTTGTGGGTTCAGGATTGTTGTCGTGGGTTAGGTTGTGGGGTTCAGGAGTTTTTGTGGGTTCAGAGTTGTTGTTGTGGTTCGTCAGGATTGTTGTTGTGGGTTCAGGAGTTAGTTGTGTTCAGGATTGTTCGTGGTTCAGGAGTTGTTGTTGTGGTTCAGGAGTTTTGTTGTGGGTTCAGGAGTTGTTGTGTGGTTCAGGGTTGTTGTGGTTCAGAGTTGTTGTCGTGGGTTCAGGTGAGTTGTTGTTGTGGTTCAGGAGTTGTTGTTTGGGTTCAGGAGTGTTGTTGTGGGTTCAGGAGTTGTGTTGGTTCGTCTGTTGTGGGTTCAGGAGGTGTTGTGGTTCAGGAGTTGTTGTGGGTTCAGGAGTTGTTGTGGTTTCAGGTGTTCGTGGTTTCAGGAGTTGTCTTGTGGGTTCGGAGTTGTTGTTGTGTTGTTTCAGAGGAGTTGTTGTCGTGGGCTCAGGAGTTGTTGGTTGTGGGTTCAGGAGTTGTGTTGTGTTGTCAGGAGTTGTTGTTGTAGGTTCAGGAGTTGTTGTGGGATTCAGGAGTTGTTGTGGGTTCAGGAGTTCAGGAGGGTTCAGAGTTGTTGTTGTGGTTCAGGAGTTGTGTAGTTCAGAGTTGTTGTTGTTGTGGCTCAGGAGTTGTTGTGTGGGCTCAGGATTTGTTGTTGTGTGGGTCAGGAGTTGTGCGTGGGTTCAGGAGTTGTTTGTGGTTCAGGAGTTGTTGTGGGGTTCAGGAGTTGTTGTTGTGGTTCAGGAGTTGTTTGATTGTTCAGGAGTTGTGGGTTTCAGGAGTTTGTTGTTGTGGTTCAGGAGTTGTTGTTGTGGTTCAGGAGTTGTTGTTGTGGTCAGGTTGTTGTGGTGGGTTTTGTGGAGGAGTTTGTTGTTGTGGGTTCAGGAGTTCAGGATTTGTTGTCGTGGGCTCAGGAGTGTTGTTTGGGTTCAGGAAGTTGTTGTGGTTCAGGAGTTGTTGTTGTGGGTTCAGGAGTTTGTTGTGGGTTCAGGAGTTGTTGTTGTGGTTCAAGGAGTTGTTGTTGTGGGTTCAGGAGTTGTTGTGGTTCAGGAGTTGTTGTTCGCTCAGGAGTTCGTTGTTGTGGGTTCAGGAGGTTGTTGTGGGTCAGGTAGTTGTTGTGGGTTCAGGAAGTTTGGGTCAGGAGTTGTGGTTCAGGAGTGTTGTGTGTCGTGGGCTTCAGGATTGGTTTGTTGTGGGTTCAGGAGTTGGTGTTGTGGGTTTCAGGATTTGTGGTTCAGGATGTTGTTGGGGTTCAGGGTTGTTGTTGGGGCTCAGGGTTTGTGTGGGGTTCAGAGGTTGTTGTTGTGGGTTCAGGAGTTGTTGTGGGTTCAGGAGTTGTTGTTGTGGCTCAGGAGTTGTTGTGTGGTTCAGGAGTTGTTGTCGTGGTTCAGGAGTTGTGTGGGTCAGGAGTTGTTGTTGTAGGTTCAGGAGTTTGTTGTGTGGTTTCAGGAGTTGTTGTTGTGGGTTCAGGAGTTGTTGTGGGCTCAGGAGTTGTGTTGTGGTTTCAGGAGTTGTTGTTGTTGTCCGTGGGTTCAGGAGTTGTTCAGTGGTTGTTGTCGTGGCTCAGGAGTTGTGTTGTAGGTTCAGTTGGTTGGTTCAGAGTGTTGTTGTGTGGTTCAGGAGTTGTTGTGGGTTCAGGAGTTGTTGTTGTTTCAGGAGTTGTGTGTGGGTTCAGGATGTTGTTGTTGTGGGTCAGGAGTTTTGTTGGTTCAGAGTGTTGTTGTGGGTTCAGGAGTGTTGTTGTGGGTCAGGAGTTGTTGGGTTCAGATTGTTGTTGTGGCTCAGGAGTTGTTGCTGTTGGGTGTTCAGGAGTTGTTGTTGTAGGTTCAGGAGTTGTTGTTGTGGGCTCAGGAGTGTGTTGGTGTGGTTCAGGAGTTGTTGTCGTGGGTTCAGGTTTGTTGTTCAGAGTTGTTGTGGGTTCAGGAGTTGTTGTTGTGGTTCAGGAGTTTTGTTGTTTGGTCAGGAGTTGTTGTGGGTTCAGGAGTTGTTGTGGGTTCAGGAGGGATTTGTTGTTGGTTAGGAGTTGTCTGGTCGTGGGGCTAGAGTTTTGTAGGTTCAGGAGTTGATTGTTGGTTCAGGAGTTTGTTGTTGTGGTTCAGAGTTTTGGTCGTTCAGGAGTTGTTGTGGGCCAGGAGTTGTGGTGGGTTCTGAGTTGGGTTCAGGAGTTGTTGTTGGGGTTCAGGAGTTGTTGTTGTGGTTCAGGAGTTGTTGTGGGTCAGGAGTTGTTGGGTTCAGGAGTGTGTTTTGTGGGCTTCAGGAGTTGTTTGTGGGTTCAGGAGTTGTTCGTTGTTGTTCAGGAGTTGTTGTTGTTGGTTTCAGGAGTTGTTGTGGTTCAGAGTTGTCTGTTCAGGAGTTGTTGTGGGTTCAGGAGTTCGTTTGTGGGTTCAGGATTGTTGTGGCTCGGAGTTGTTGTGGGTTCAGAGTTTGTTGTTGGTTCAGGAGTTGTTTGTGGGCTGTTGTTGGTGGCTCAGAGTTGTTGTTGTGGGTTCAGGAGTTGTTGTTGTTTGGTTCAGGAGTTGTGTGTCGGTTCAGGAGTTGTGTTGTTGGTTCAGGAGTGTTGTTGTAGGTTCAGGAGCAGTTGTTGTTGTGGTTCAGGAGTTGTTGTGGGTTCAGGAATTGTTGTTGTGGGTCTCAGGAGTTGTTGTCGTGGGTTCAGGAGGGTTCAGAGTTGTTGTTTGTGGGTTCAGGAGTTGTTGTGGTTCAGTTGTTGTTGTGGGAGTTGTTGTTGTCAGGAGTTGTGTAGGTTCAGGAGTTGTTTTGTGGGCTCAGGAGTGTTGTTGTGGGTTCAGGAGTTGTTGTGTGGGTCAGGAGTGCGTGGTTCAGGAGTCTGTTTTGTGGGTTCAGGAGTTGTTGTGGGCTCAGGAGTTGTCGTAGGTTCAGGAGTTGTTGTTGTGGTTCAGGAGTTGTTGTGGGTTCAGGAGTGGTTGTTGTGGGCTCAGAGTTGTTGTCGTGTTCAGGAGTTGTTGTGGTTCAGGAAGTTGGTTCAGATTGTTGTTGTGGGTCAGGAGTGTTTGTTCGTCAGTTGTTGTGGTCTCAGGATTGTGTGTGGTTTTGAGTTGTTGTTGTGGGTTCAGGAGGTTGTTGTGGGTTCAGGAGTTTTGTTGGTTCAGGAGTTGTTGTGGGCTCAGAGTTGTTGTGTGGTTCAGGAGTTGTATGTTGTGGGATTCAGGAGTTGTTGTCGTGGTCAGGAGTTGTTGTGGGTCTCAGGAGTTGTTGTTGGGTTCAGGAGTTGTTGTTGTGGGTTCAGGAGTTTTGTGGTCGTTGGTGTCAGGTCTGGAGTTGTTGTGTGTTCAGGAGTTGTTTGTTGTAGGTCAAGGAGGTTGTGTTGTCGGTTCAGGAGTTTTGTTGTTGGTTCGAGGTTGTGGTTCAGGAGTGTTGTCGTGGGTTCAGGAGTTGTTGTCGTGGGTTCAGGAGGGATTGTGTTTGTTCAGGCAGTTTTGTGGGTTCAGGGTTGTGGTTCAGGACAGTCGTGGTTCAGGAGTTGCGTTGTTCAGCGAGTTTTGTTTGGTTCAGGAGAGTTGTTGTGTTTCAGGAGTTGTTGTTGTTGCGGTTCAGGAGTTGTGTTGGTTCAGGAGTGTGTTGTGTGTGGTTCTTCAGGAGTTGTTGAGTTGGGTGTCAGGAGTGTTCCAGGATTGTTGGTGGAGTTGTTGTGGGCTTCAGGAAGGTAGGTTCAGGGTGTTGTGTTGTTAGGATTGTTGTGGGTTCAGGAGTTCAGTAGTGTCGTGGGCTCAGTGTTGTGGTTCAGGAGTTGTTGTGGTTCAGAGTTGTGTTGTTGTCAGAGTTTTGTGGGCTCAGGAGTTGTTTGTTGGGTTCTGGAGTTGGTTGTGGAGTTGTTGTTTGTGGGTTCAGGAGTTGTTGTTTCGGTTCAGAGAGTTGTTGTGGGTTCGTTGTTGGTGGGTTCAGAGAGTCGTGGGTCGTGGATTCAGGATGGAGTTTCAGGAGTTGTTGTTGTTGGTTCAGGAGTTGTTGGTTTTCAGAGTTGTTTGTGGGTCAGAGGTCGTGGGTTTCAGGAGTGTTGGGTTCAGGAGTTGTTGTGCTCAGTTCTTGGTTTGGTTCAGAGTTGTTTCGTGCTGGGTCGTGGGTTCAAGGAGTGTTGTTGGGTTCAGGAGTTGTTTTGTAGTTAGAGTTGTTGTTGTCGGTTCAGTTGTTGTTGTGGGTTCAGGAAGTGTGGTCGTGGGTTCAGGAGTTTGTGCTCAGGAGTTGTTGTTGTCTCAGCGTTAGGAGTTGTTGTTGTCGGTTTCAGGAGGTTCAGGAATTTTTTGTTGGAGGAGTTGTTGTGTTGGTTCAGGAGTTTTGTTTGGTTCAGGAGTGTTGTCGGGGTTCAGGACAGGAGTTGTTGTTGTGAGGTTCAAGCGAGTTTTGTCGTTGGTCAGGAGTGTTGTGGTTCAGAGTTGTTGTTGGTTGTTGTGGGCTTCAGGAGTTGTTGGCTCTGGAGTTCAGGAGTTGTGTTAGGGGTACAGAGTTGTTGTTGAGTTCAGAGTTGTTGTCGTGGGTTCAGGATGTTGGTGTTGTTGTGGTTCAGGAGTTGTGTTAGGATGTCGTGGGTTCAGAGTTGTCTGTGGTTCAGGAGTTGTTGTGGCTCAGAAGTTGTTGTGGTTAAGGAGTTGTTGTCGTGGCTCAGGAGTTGTTGTTGTGTTTCAGAGTTTTGTTCAGATGTTGTTTGTGGCTCAGGAGTTGTTGTCGTGGGCTCAGAGTTGTTGTCTGGGTTCAGGAGTTGTTGTTGTGGGAGAGTTGTTTGTTGTTGTGTTATTGGTTCAGGAGTTGTGTGTGGGTTCTTTCAGCTCAGAGTTGTTGTGGGTCAGTAGTGGGTTCAGGAGTGGGGTTCAGGAGTTGTTGTGTGGGTCAGGAGAGTTGTGTCTGTGGGTTCAGAGTTGTTGTGCAGGCTCAGGAGTTGTTGTTGCTCAGGAGTTGTGTTGTGGGTTCAGGAGTTGTTGTTGTGGGTTCAGGAGTTGTTGTGTGGGTTCAGGAGTTGTGTGGTTCAGGAGTTGGTTCAGGAGTTGTTGTTTGGGTTCGTGGGCTCAGGAGTTGTTGTTGTGGGCTAGTTGTTGTCGTGGGTTCAGAAGTCAGGAAGTTGTTGTGGGTTCAGGAGTTGTTGTTGTTCGTTCAGAGTTGTTTGTGGGTTCAGGAGTTGTTGTAGGTTCAGAGTTGTTTGTTGTGGGTCAGGAGTTGTGTGTGGGTTCAGGAGTTTGTTGTGGGTTCAGGTTCAGTTGTGTTGTGGGTTCAGGAGCTTGTTGCTCGTGGGTTCAGGAGTGTGTGGGTTCAGGAGTTGTTGTTGTGGTCAGGAGTTGTTGTGGTTCAGGAGTTGTTTCAGGAGTTGTTGTGGGTTCAGGAAGTTGTTCAGAGTTGTTGTGTCAGGAGTTGTTGTGGGTCAGGAGTTGTATGTGGGTTCAGAGTTGTTGTCGTCAGGATTAGATCAGAGTTGTTGTTGTGGTTTCAGGAGTTGTTGTTTGGGTTCAGGAGTTGTCGCTCAGGTTCAGGATGGTGTTGTTGTGGCTAGGAGTTGTTGTTTGTTTGTTTGTTCAGGAGTTGTTTGGGGAGTTCGGAATTGTTGTGTGGGTTCAGGAGTTGTTGTGTCGTGGGTTCAGGAGTTGTTGTGGGCTCAGGAGTTGTTGTTGTTGTGGTCTTCAGGAAGTTGTTGTTGTGGTTCAGGAGTTGTTGTTTGTGGCGTTTCAGGAAGTTGTTGATGTGGCTTCATCATTGTTGGGTGTTTGTGAGTCTCTGAGTTCTCGCGCTCTTCTCTCTGGAAGGGAACGATTGTGTTAGTGTTTCTCTGTGTCACGTCTCCTGACCCCGCCCCCGTGTGTGCACACTCCTCCCCCGTGTGTGCACACTTCCTCCCCCCGTGTGTGCACACTTCCTCCTCCCCGCGTTGTGCCCTGGGGATCCAGCCCGCCCCTCCCCAGCGCGGTTGCCGTGGTGACAGCGGAAGTTCGTTACCGTGGCCGCGGGTCTCCGTGGTCACCGGGCACCGAGTCCCCCGGGGGTCGCATCCTCCTCCTCCGTCCCCACACGCCTGTGCTTCCGGCGACCTCTGCAAGAGACGAGGGGCTGTTGATCCTCCGACCCTGCCCGCGTCCTCCGAGTCCTCCCGACCCCGCCCGAGTCCTCCCGACCCGCCCGAGTCCTCCCGACCCCGCCGGTCCTCCCGAACTGTCAGCCCTGGGGTCGTGTTCGGGTCAGCCACGGACCACCGTCACGTGCGCCGGGCCACCCCGGGAGCCTGCGTGCACTGAGGCCTTGGTTGTGAGTCACCAATGTGACGTCTGCGTGTTTCTGAAACACGCAGGCCCGAACAGGAAGTGTGACACTCGTGAAATGTGTGTGCGACTCGTTCTCCGGTGTGGCCTCGCGCGACTCCACTGAAGCCTGGACGTGAACTCAGAGCGCTTGTGCGCTGTCTGTGTAACACCAGCAATGCTGCTGCGCCACACCTCAGCCCGGTTCGTGCGTGTGTGTGTGTGCGTGTGCGCGCGCGCGTGCGCGTGCGCGTGTGTGTGTGTGTGTGTGTGTGTAGGTGCACATGTGTGCAGTGCACACGCACGTGGAGGGCAGAGGAACCCGCAGCGTCAGTTCTCAGGAACCAGTCACCTTATCTGTCCTGCCGGGTCTCCTGAACCGCGCTGTTTGGCTAGGCTGGTTGCCCAGGGAGCCCTGGGACACTGCCTTGTCCCTGCATCCTCAGTGCTGGGGTTCCAGAGGCTCACACCACACACCACACACCACACACCACACACCACACACCTCACACCACACACCACACACCACACACGGCTTTTCCTTGGGTGCTGGGACTGAACTCAGCTTCGTTTTTTTTTGTTTTTTGTTTTTTTTAAAGAATTTATTTATTTTTATTTGTTTTGCCTGCATGTGTGTCTGTGTGAGGGTGTCAGATCTTGGAGTTACAGACAGTTGTGAGCTGCCATGTGGGGTGCTGGGAATTGAACCCGGGTCCTCTGGAAGAGCAGTCAGTGCTCTCGACCACTGAGCCATCTCTCCAGCCCCGAACTCAGGTTCTTATGTGGCTGTGCTGGATCCCCCACCCTGAAAGGTGACGTTTCAATATACCGGAGGCCAGGCGGAAGAGGACAAGGATTCCTGGGAGAGGAGAGGTGAAGGGAACCCGATCACCTCAGCTCGCTGGCCTGAACGGACTTTCTGGACGCCGTGTGAAGTCTCCCTGAGCTGAGGGGGGGCTGTGATGAGAACCCCGAGAGGGATGGAGGCATCTGGACTTTGTGGTGTGGAGCTTCGTGAGCAGAGAGCGTGCTGGCCGGTTTTACGCCCACTCGGCCCCCGCTGGAGCCAGTGGAGAAGAGGGAGCCCCGGTTGAGGAAGTGACCCACAACAGTGGTTCTCGGCCTTCCTAACGCTGCGACCCCGTTCCTCATGCTGTGGGGACCCCCAACTGTAAACTTTTCGTTGTTACTTCATAACTGCAACTTGGCTACTGTTATGAGTCGTAATGTAAATACCCGTGTTTTCCGATGGTCTCAGGCGACCCTTGTGAAAGAGTCTCTCGACCACCAAAGGGGTCAATGACCCACAGGTTGGAAACTGCTGCTCTGTGAGGTCAGGCTGTGGGCAAGCCTGTAGAGTATTTTCTTAATTAGTGGTTGATGTGGGAGGGCCTGGCTCATTGTGGGTAGAGCCGCCCCTGGGCCGTTGGTCCTGGGTTCTAACAAGAAAGCAGGCTGAGCAGCCATGAGGAGCAAGCCAGTGAGCAGCACCCCTCCATGACCTCTGCATCAGCCCCTGCCTCCAGGTTCCTGCCCTGCCTGAGTTCCTGTCCTGACTTCCTTCCATGACCGACAGTGATGTGGAAGTGTGAGCCAAGTGAGCCCTTGTCTTCCCAGGTCGCCTTGGTCATGGTGTTTCCTCACAGCAACAGAAACCCTCACTAGGACAGAGAGACCCAGAGAGATGGGTGCGGGCTTCTCCTTGGGGGTGATAAAACTCAGGGCTAGTTAGTGCTCAACTCTGAACCAAGTACCCGAGGCCGAGGACGGTGTAGGAAAACATGAGAAGGAACAAGAGCTTGCTCTCACATAGGGAACAGCGCTGCCACCGTGGGTCAGGCTGGGGAAGCCTGTGTCTCGTGGGGCGCTGAAGGAAGGACCGGGATGACTTCGCTTCACTAACAGTGAATGGCAGCAAGGTGTGATGACTCAGAACCCCAATCCTCAGTACACAAGAGGCTGAGTCAGGAGTGTCACAAGTTCGAGGACAGCCTGGCCAACTTAATGAGATCTTGTCTGAAAACAGAGGTTAGAAGAGATTGGGGAAGCAAGATGGGGGCTGGGGTGTGGGTCAGTGGTAGAACACCTGCCTAGAATCCCCCAGTGAGGGGCTGGGGTGTGGCTCAGTGGCAGAGCACCTGCCTAGAATCCCCCAGTGAGGGGCTGGGGTGTGGCTCAGTGGCAGAGCACCTGCCTAGAATCCCCCAGTGAGGGGCTGGGGTGTGGCTCAGTGGTAGAGCACCTGCCTAGAATCCCCCAGTGAGGGGCTGGGGTGTGGCTCAGGGAGAGAGAGTGCTTGCCTAGTGTGTGCTAAGGCCCCCAGGGTTCAGTCTCCAGCACTGCCCCCCAAATTATTAGCTATGATATTTCTTTTGGACAACTTTAAACAGCATAATGCATGAATAATTTAAATTCAAGAAAAGTAAGGGAACCAAAAAGTATGTAAACAATAATGTCCTTCAAAATAACAAACACGAAATAACTCTAAGTTCACTCGCTCAAGAAGTTCAACTCCTTCCCAACACAAAACACCAAGGAAATGTCTAAAATGTTCCCTATTCTATAGCTATTTAAAGGAAATTTCATCAGCAACTGGCTTCAGTGTGTTTCACAGCTTAGACTGAATGAAGAGATTTCCCGAAAGACACACAATAAAAGCTCGCTCAAAAAGAAACAGATTAGGGGCCAGCAAGATGGCTCATTACATAAAGGTGATTGCCTCCAAGCCTTACAGTCTGAGTTCAAGCCCCTGCCAGCCCAGCCCTTGGGAGGTGGAGACAAGGGAATCTTTTTTTTTTTTTTTTTTTTTTTAAGACTCTATTATGTATACAGGGTTCTGCCTGCATGTATCCCTGCAGGCCAGAAGAGGGCACCAGATCTCATTACAGATGGTTGTGAGTCACCATGTGGTTCCTGGGAATTGAACTCAGGACCTCTGGAGAGCAGCCAGTGCTCTTAACCTCTGAGCCATCTCTCCAGCTCAGGGAATCTTAAGTTCAAGGTGAACCTTAAGTACGTGGCGAGTTTGAGGCA